>NW_026068214.1:563310-705436 GCF_014885135.2 Alexandromys fortis
CAGGATGGTGAGGAAAACGGTCAGACCAGTGAATTTCCTGATCATGGGTCCACTGCCACACTTCTCTGGCTGTGAAGTGAGTTCCTTGGTCAGAAGCAGTACTGTGTGGAATACCACGATGGTGGAAAAGGCATTCTGTAAGTCCATGGATGATGCTTTCAGTAGAAGCATTAGCAAATCCATAACCAGAATAAGAATCTATTCCATTAAGGATAAAGCATTGTCTTTTCCATGGAGTAAGTGTGCCAACATAGTCAATCTGTCTCCAGGTCACTAACTGGTCACCCCAGGGAATGGTACCATGTCTGGAGCTCGGTGTTGGTCCCTTCTATCGCTAGAGCTGGTACTTAGCAGTAGTTAAAGCCAAATCAGCCTTAGAAAGTGGCACTCCATGTTGTAGAGTTCATGCATAACTTTCATCTCTGCCACCATAGCCACTTTGTTCATGAACCCATTGGGCAATGATGGGTGTGGCTGGGAAAGAAGGTGCAGGACCGCAGAATGAGTCGTCCTATCTATTTGATTATTGAACTTCTCCTCTGCTGAAGTCACCTTTGATGAACATCTCCATCCTTTGACAGTTTGGAGAGGTCTATCCACATACTTCTGCCCCAGGAGTCTCACCAGTTTTCCAGTCATGCTCTTTCCAAGGGCCTAACCATCCAACCAATCCATGAGCTACAGTCCAAGAGTCAGTGAGCCATCACACATCTGGCCACTTCTCCTCCCAAACAAAATGGATGACCAGGTATAGTGCCTGAAGTTCTGCCCACTGGGAAGATTTCCCTTTGCTGGTGTCTTTCAGGGTTGTCACAGAAAGGAGCTGCGGTGCTCTCGATGTTCACTTCTGGGTGGTGCCTACATAACATGCTGAGCCATCAGTAACCAAGCCCTTGTCTTCTCCTCCTCAGTGAACCGATCACAGGGCACACCCCATGAGACACGAGTGCATGATTGTCAGCAGATGGGGTTGTAGGGGAGTAGAAGCCATAGGCAGTTAGGTAACTCCCTCATGTTGCTCATCTGTGCCTCCAGGGATCTGCATTGGCCCCATCATGTGTATACAACTTCTAGTTGGTAATAGATTGCTGCTGCGCATGTCCTGCTTTATGGCTTGGGGTTTGATAACATCCAGTTCATAATGAGCTGGTCACATGGTAATTTGGTAGCTCACTGTCAAAGATTCAGTTTCAACTAAGGCCCAATAGCAGGCCCAGAACTGTCTTTTAAGGGTGGCACAGGTAGCACAGGTGTCTGCAGATGACGGCAGAGCCTTACTCTAAAACCCCAAAGGTCTCTTCCGTGATTCACCTATCAGGGCTTGCCAAAAGGCTCCAGACAGCATCCCTGTTTCCACGGACACCTCAAGTACCATCGGTTTGCCGAATCATATGGTGCAAATGGTAGAGAAGCCCAAACAGGAGCCTGGACCTGTTGAAGAGCCTTCTCCTGTTCCAGATCCCACACAGTTAGAGGCTTTCTGAGTCACTGAATATATGGGCCAGAGTAACACATCCAAGTGGGCATGTGCTGTGTAGAACCCAAATTGGCCCACTAAATGTTGTGCTTTTTTCTTGGTAGTGGGAGGGGCTGGGAACAATAGTATCCTTCACCATATAAGGAAAATCTCTCTCTGCATACCCCACCTCACTGAACTCATAAGAATTTCACTGAGATAGAAGGGCATTTTATTTCCCAGGTGTGCATATGTGTTATTAACAAGTCTAAAGGGACTGCTACCTCCTGCTCACCTGGTCTACTCATCACAATGTCATCAATAGAGTGGACCAATGGGAGTCAGTCTTCAGCCAAAACTCTATTAATCACCTGTCCTCCATTAAGACCCTGCTTTAGCTGGATGGCCATGTTTCTTGAGGTCTCCTGGCGTTAGGGTCAATTCATAACCAGTATCCAATAGACCCTGGAAACTCTGATTGTTTCCTTTCCTCTGGTATACAGTTTCCCTTGTAAAAGGCCATAGGTCCCTCTGAGGAAGGAATGCATGCAGAAAGGCTAATAGTAAAACTATCAGGTACTGCCAGGAATGGTGGTGCTTTCCTTTGATCCCAGCGGGCAAGTGGATCTCTGTGCATTAGAGACCAACCTGGTCTACAGAGCAAGTTCCAGGACAGCCAAAGCTATTACACAGAGTAATCCTGCTTCAAATATCACACACACACACACACACACACACACACACACACACACACAACACCAAAAACAAACAAACAAACCAAAACTAACTCTCAGGTATTTTCTCAAGGTCCTTCCTCAGGGAAACTTGGCCATCCCTTCTCCAAGAGGTTCTGGGTCTACAAACTGACTCAAGGCTGGAAATGGGCTCATGAGCCAAGATTCTCTTTTGCCACAATCTAGTGTAGCCTTTCTTTCATTTGTTTGAGAATTGTTCTGCATATACAGATCAAACAAAAGTGCAGTAGGCTTTCTGTGTATTACATGCTTGGAAACACCGTGATTCATTAGCCAGTACAAAGTTCCATATGAGTCATGCCACCATAAAACCAATTTGCCCGTGTTGACCATTACGGGTTAGGGCATTATAGACACGGCTTTGTCTGTGCTACCCATTATGATAACTATAATCACATTGCCCTTGGCAATTCAGTTCTACTATCTGGCCCCTGCTACTTCTGGGCCCAATTACACTGATTGCATTTAATTCATTCAACTGGGCAGCATCTCGGACCCTAAGGTGTGGCACAAGGAAGAGGGCAACAACGAAGCCCTTCAGCTGTGCCGGTGCCCCTCTCGCCATGTCACACCTTACAGGATTAGTGACGGGCGTGTTACCTGGGCCTTCCCGTTGTGGGGGGTTAGGTTACACACAGGGTACCCTCTCTAGCACTGCAATTTCCCTGAGCCTTAACATCCCCACATCAACACTAAGCCAAGGCATAGCAGGCATCTCTAATTCCTTTTCCATAGGCCATCTTTTGACAAATGCTTCAGCCAACCATTCAAGCAAACTTTGACACCTTTCTTTAACTGTGCAAACTTCCACATTAAACCTAGAATCTCCAGGGCATACCAATAAACTCAGCCTGATCCAGTTTCATGTTCCTTCCACCATTATCCCACACACTTAAAGTTCATTCTTACACACATTCTCCAGACTTCTGCTTGAATGAATTAGCAAACCATTAAGCTCTTTAGTATTGTAGCGTAGCTCCTCACGGCTTGCACTCTCTACCTCCCTCCAGGAGCCTGCTTAGCCTTCAGTCTGGGTATAGGTCTAAGGAAGCTAGTGGTGGGTCCTGAGGGGGGCTTCAGTGTTGTCTCGCCTGGCATCTTCAGAGGACGTCACTGCTTGTGTAGCAGACAACGAAGGATTCATGTCTTCAGCCAAAGGAAGAACAAGCAATATTTCAAGGGCTGGGGGTAGGAGTTACATCTTTGGCTGAGGTTGAAGAGATTACTTCCTCACCTTACGAATCTGAGGGTTCATCGTTCTCAGCCTCAGTAGGGTCTTCCTACACATCTCCAACCCAAGTTACAGGATCCCATTCTTGACCAATTAATGCCCTGACATTAACCGTAACTGCCGACGCCCTCCAAGCCTGGGACTTGGATTTTCGATGTAATTCAGTCAGCTTTCTGATGAGGACCTTTGTTTTATTTTCTGAAACTTGAGTCCCGTGGCTGCTGAAAAGAAGATTCTACGCTGGGGTGTACTTTCGACCCTTCAGGCTGTTTGTGTGTATCTTAGTCCACTTTATCACTAAGCTCATTGGTGTCTTCACTGTGTTCTGATACCTGAGAGCTGTTTGATCAGTTTTATCATGGAGTGCATTCTTTTCCTCTGTCAATTTATCTGGAGATTCTAGGAGCAACGAAGCAGCATTTTCCTTATTTTTCCATAAGTTGTCAAACATTTTGCCTCCAGAGTCACCAAACGCTTCACCTCTCACAGCTGGTGAATCCGGATCAACCAATGCATGTGTCTTCTTAAATTTGTAAAATAGCTCACACCACGGACTTTGAGTGCTCTCCAAGATTCTAGGAGAGGCTTCAATAACTGGAGAGGCTTCAGCAGCAGTAGCTGCTGGCAAATTGGAAAGCCTATTCCAGATACTTTTAAAATCTACCCTTATACTTAAGTGTCTCTAGAACCACTTCTGACGTCAAAACCTGTATTAGTCAGGGTTCTCTAGATGCTAAGTCTAGAGGGACAGAATATATGTAAGATATATATAATATATATTATATTAAGATATATATGTGTCTCTTCACAGCAATAGAAACCCTAACTAAGACAGGCATCATAACTGTATAGGGCTATTTGATGTGTCTCTCCCTTTGAAACTTTCCTGGCACCTTCTAGTACCATGAAAGATAAGTGCGTGTGTGTGTGTGTGTGTGTGTGTGTGTGTGTGTGTGTGTGCGTGGTGGGGGAGGGGGATATAATGACAAAGGAATAGAAGCCTTGAATTTGAGAGCTAACAAGGGTAAAGTACACGAGAAGGGTTGGAGAAAGGAAGAAGGAGGAAAATTCTATATCCCAGAATATGCTTAAGTAAACTTTTAAATTTTCACTAGCAATTCTGAAAGACTTGTTTTTTTCCTTTGGATTTTTGAGACAGGGATTCTTACATCCTGGCTGTCCTAGAACTCATTCTGTAGACCAGGCTGGCCTTGAACCTGCTTCTGCCTCCCGAGTGCTGGGAGTAAAGGTATGCACCACCACTGCCCAGCTGCTTTGCTTGTTTCAAACACTGAAACTGGTTTCTAGACCAGGCAGTTTTGGACTTATTTTCAGCTTCCTTGGCCTCCTCTCAAGATAGCGTTCAGTCTTTCCTCCACCAGATTTCTTCAGGAGGGAAGTCCCAGGATGCTGTCAATTATTTTGTTTCCTTTCATCTTGGCAAAAGTTTAGTTGGAGATAAAAGGGGGAACTTCAGCCATGTTGTATGTGCCCTCCTTTCTAATCAGGGGTTTTCTTAGGAGTCAGTTTTGCAGTTTAATGCTGAGAAATCCCTAGCTTCAATATCCATTTTCTAATTATTTTTTTAAATTTACATAAAATTAATATTTATTTACTTATTCAGCACTTCTAATCTGTAACCCAGTATGTTACTTCATTTACTATGTTCTCCTTTCATTTTTTTATTTATTTATTAAAGATTTCTGTCTCTTCCCCTCCCCCTCCCCCAATCAAGTCCCCCTCCCTCGTCAGCCCAAAGAGCAATCAGGGTTCCCTGCCCTGTGGGAAGTCCAAGGACCACCCACCTCCATCCAGGTCTAGTAAGGTGAGCATCCAAACTGCCAAGGCTCCTCCAAACTGCCTAGGCTCCCATTTTCTAATTATTATTTAATATCATTATAGGTGATTTTTCTAGAGTAAGCAAAACCCAACGGGCTATCACCTGCTTTTGTAATTAAAGTTGTATCGGAACACAGTAATAATGCCTGTTTACTTCCTCTCTGTGGCTAGTTTTCTGCTATAGTGACTGAGCTGAGTAGCAGCAACAGAGACCCTATGGCCCAGCTTTTCAGGGAAAAGTATATTTTCTAAGCATCTATAGGTTTCAGCTTTGTTTTAGTCTTCTATTGCTGAGTAGCAAATTACTCTGAAATGGAACAGCTTAAATATTTATTATCTCCAGTCCTAAGAAATCAGGAAAGATTTAGTTGGATAGTTTATGGCAGGGTTTCTTTCTTTTTTTTAATTTTATTTGTTATGCATACAGTGTTCTGCCTGCAGGCCAGAAGAAGCTATTATAGCTCTTTACAGATGGTTGTGAGCCACCGTGTGGTTGCTGGGAATTGAACTCAGGACCTTTGGAAGAACAGTCAGTGCTCTTAACCACTGAGCCATCTCTCCAGCCCCTATCACAGTGTTTCTTATGAAGTTGCAGTCAAGCTGCTGTCCAAGACTGCAGCCATCTGAAGGCTGGACCTGCTAGAGCTCCCATCTCTAAGACGGCTCAGTCTGTGCCCCTTAGTATCTCATTGGCTGTTGGCAAGTCTCAGATCCTCACCATAGAGACCTCACCATGGGGCTACTTGAGTGTTCTTAAGAACATGGTGTAAGAAAACAAGCCAGGAAAAGGCTATCCTGCCTTTTATGATCTAGCTGCCAAAGTCAAACACCTTCACCTATCTCATATTCTATTTTACTAAAAGAAAGTTACTGAGTCTAACATAGAGTCCTAGAAAGGAGAACTAAGCTTCACCTTTTTTTTACAAGGAGAAATAGTGAATTTATAGCCATATTTGCATATTCTTCTTCTTCTTTTTTTTTTTTTTTACTAGTTGTAAGGCTGCTTTTTTTCTTTTTGATGAAAAGTTGATAATCATTTCTACCAACACACAAGTTGGAGACATGATTGTATACCTGTGTTTGATGTTAGGCATTGAATGCTGGGCCTTGTGCATGCTAACCGTATGATCTACTATGGAGATACACTTCCAACCCAGCTTGTTAGTTAGCATTTAACAAGCTCATTTATATAAAATATCTACTCCCGAATAAATGCTGAACAATCATAGCAAAATTATCATCGCCACCATCATTACAGTCACGATATAGCTCACACGTGGTGTATATGATACTCAGTGTCAGATTGACAGAGTCTAGAATCTTCCTGGAGAAGCGCCTGTGAGCATGCCTGGGGGGGGATTATCTTAATTACACTAACTGAGTGAGGAGAGCCGCCCACTGTGGGTGGCCCCATTCCTCGACTGGGATCTGGAAGCGGATCAATGAAGAGAAGGGGCTGAGCAGCATCCTCGGGTTCATTGCCGACTGTTGCTGAGAACAAGCTCTTTTTGCTTTGACTCCCCTTCCACGGTGGGCTAAAGTCTAGAACCGTGAGCTAAAATATAAGCCATATCTTGAGTTGCTTTTGTCGGGATACTTTTACAGCATCAGGGAAAGAAACTAACACAGTGTAGTCCTACAACATGAGGGTATATGTGATATATTGGATGGATGGCTATTTACGGCCTGCATATGTCTGTTACATAATAGCATATATCCTTTTTTACCTATGGTTTTCCAGTACACATGATAGTTCCTCACTCGTACCAAGTTCTCAGTTAAACTTTGCTAAAACAGCAGCTTAAAAAGGCACAGTGGCACCTGCCTGCAATCCCAGTACTTGGGAGATAAAAAAAAAAAAAAGAAGAAGAAGGGATCAAGAGTTCAAGGCCAGCCTTAACGATGAGTGAGTTTAAGGCCACAAATCCTGAAGCTCAAATCTATAGCTTCCTCCCTCCAAAATCATGTAACTAGTACCTGGATGTAATAATCATCAAAATAATAAGTCAACTTGAACTTAGTTTTTAAACTATCATCCTTACTAACAAGCAGTTTTTTGTTTGTTTTTGTTTTTTTTTTTTTGAGACAGGGTTTCTCTGTGTATCTTTGGAGGCTGTCCTGGAACTCGCTCTGTAGACCAGGTTGCCTTTGAACTCATAGAGATCCACCGGCCTCTGTCTCCCAAGTGCTGGGATTAAAGGTGTGCGCCACCACCCGACGTAAGATTTTTTAAGGGATGGTGGGTCTCATATTTCCCAGGCTGGTCTGAACTCTCAGACTCAAGGAACGTCCCTTCCTCGGCTTCTCCTCGGCTTCTCCGGCATTTGAGATGACAAGGCACGTGCCACTGTGCAGGTTCCCAAACTATTTTTTAATGTTTTATTGCTTAGAGTGAGGGTTGGCAAACTTTGTATAGTAGACATTTTGGCTTTATGAGCCTTGTAGTTTCTGTAATCACTCAACTCTGTATCAGGGAAGCAGGTACAGAAACCTATAAACCAATGGTTATAACTGTTTTCCAAAAAGTTTTATAAAAATAGGCAGAATTGGAATTTGGTCCATATCAAAGCTGCAGTTTGCAGAATGCCAGTGGTGTAGTTGCTATTTATTTAATTCTTGTTTGTTATGTAATGAGTTCATAGTATCCCCATATGTGACAATTCTGTATTAGTTAACCAATATTTCTTATTTGTTAGTACAAGTGAACTGCAATCAATAAGCTTCTATGGACACATATTTATGTTTGCTATGAGTATATTTTAGGAATGATTCCCAGAGGTACAGTTGCTAAGACTATACATTTTTAATCCAATAAAAAGAGTTTAAAGCAAACGGTTCCATTTATTTCTTTACATTACAATATATGTATAGTGTGTCAAAAGATGTGTTTTGTGCTTTATTTGTGGGTCATAGTTTCTGTCTTAGCTGTAGAATTGAGTATACTCTTTCTACAAAAAGTAGTATGGTTGGCTACTGATGGCTGAAGGTCAGAGAGCAGGCAGAAATGATCCAGAAGCTTCTGAAGGTACACCACAGGGCTTCAGATCTCAAGAACCTCCACTGACACTGGCTTTTCTGCATCAAAAATTGTGGCCCTAGCAGTGTTTGCTGAAATACAGCTATGCTCAGGGGGCTGTGGGTCCCCATCCTACTACAACGTGTAGGGAACTACTACAACGTGTCAAATAGTCACTAAGTAAGCCATCCCTTTCCCCACGTTTCCTTTTAAGGTAGGTTTCGCCGTCTTCTCCGTCACAGACAGGAAACACACTTGTAGAAGTTATTGGCCTCCTAGTCATGCAGTTTTTACATTCTACTTTTTCAATACAGTGTGTCTTAGTTTTTTCTTGCTATAAAAAGATACCATGACCAAGGCAACTTATGAAAGAAAGCATTTAACTGGGGACTTGCTTATAGTTTCAGAGGTTAGTCCGTGATCATCGTGGCAGGAAGTATGGTGGAATGGGGCTGGGGAGCAGGAGCCGAGAACTGGGAGTCTGCTCCATAAGCACGTGACCAAGGGGGGTGAAGTAGGAGGAAAGGAAGAGAAAGAGGGAGAGAGGGGAAGGAGGAAGGGAGGGAGAAGGAGAGAGAGAGAGAGAGAGAGAGAGAGAGAGAGAGAGAGAGAGAGAATGGTCTTGGGGGAATTTAGAAACACCAGCCACCCACCCCACTCCCACGAGTGATCATTTCCTAATCCTTCCTCAAATCAGTTCCACTACCTGGGGACCAAGCTTTCAAACATATGAGCCTATTGGGGTGATTCTCATTCAGATAACTACATACGGTCAGTCTCATTATGTATCCTTGGCTGACCTGGAAATCACATCCGCCTCTCGGCCTCTGCCTGCTGTGCACTAGGATTAAAGGCTTTTGCCACCTGCTCTGTCTGCCCCTTATACTTTCACTTTGCTGGAGGTAGGAGATGGTTTTTGTCAACTTTATAATTTTTCAATTTTTTTATCTTATAAAGATTAGGTTTTTTATTTGTTTTTGGTGATTTTTTTGTTTGTTTGTTTTTTGTTTTGTTTTCTGAGACAGGGTTTCTCTGTAGCTTTGGAGCCTGTCCTGGAACTAGTTCTTGTAGACCAGGTTGGCCTCTGCTCCCGGGTGCGGGGATTAAAGGCGTGCGCCACCACCTCCTGGCTTGTTTTAAGTGTCTCAAGTAGCCCAAACTGGTGTCGAATCTGCTTCGCGGTTGAAGGTAACCTTGAACTCCTGATTTCCTGCACTCAGCTCCTGAGTGCTGAGATTACAGGTGTGCTTCGCCACTCTCAACTCTAATGAATAGCTGAGTGTGGAGGCACATACCTGTAATCTCGCACTCAAGAGCTGAGGCAGGAGGATTGGGCCAGCCAGGTCTACAAAGCATGACCCAGTTTCAAAAGAAAAAGAAAAAAAAACTGTGATTCTACAGCTTCTCTCCCTAAGATTTTTACAGGTTTATGTTTCTTCCAAGTATATAATACATATTATAATATCATAATGAAAAAATTTAGGTGAAATGTCATTCATTTGGACTCCAGAAAGGCAGAATTTATAATATGCATTGGTCATAGGCTGCACTGAGGTTTCTGTCACTGGAAATATATATAGGATCTAAAACACAATGATAACACTGAACGAACAAATGGTGCTTTTCAAGTCATGTAAATTGACACGTAAGTTAACTACTTTTTAAAATATTCATTGTTTCTGTCTGAATTTACTCAGCAAAGAAGCTCTTGTTCATATGGCACTAAATAGCAATCGAATTGATTCCTAAGAAAATAATAGCAAGCTTTCGATAAGCTTTTTGGGGAATGGTTAAAGTGAGTGGTTGAGAGACGATTTTCAGAAGAAAACCCGTCGGCTATTGTAACTGCCAGATGGAAGGAGGGGAGAATCATGACCTGGAAATGCTCCTGGAATCAACATGTAAAAGGTTTTCTGGTGACATCAAGAGGTTGGTTTTGGTAGTGTGGCATGAATGGGAGGAAACTTTCAGGGATGCAAAGATGCCTACGTAGTAAAGGAGCCTTTTAGAATCCATTCTTTCAAATACCTGCCAGAGAATTAAATGCAGGCGGCAAAGGGCAGTAATGAGCCGGGTGGTGACGATAAATACACGTGAAGGTCTCACAAAGTGAGAAGAGTCTGCACGCCAGGAGGAGGGACAGCGGCGCCGCGGCAGGGTGGGCAGATGGCACCAAAAGGCTGGACAGAAAGGAGTCATATTAAAAACTGGCATTTTCCAAATATAGTCTTTTTGTTCCATTTTGAAGTATATGTAAGAAAATGAGAAGATGAGCCACACACGGGAAGAGACATTTTGAAGCTTGTGCATGGGAAAGTATTTGTAATATGAATATATAGAGCCAACAATGAGAACAAACAGCCCACTAAATGAGAAAATAGGCAGGAGGTTTGAAGAGATGAGTCACAAAAGAAGATGTAGGGATGATAGAAAA
Source organism: Alexandromys fortis (assembly GCF_014885135.2). Lineage (NCBI taxonomy): Eukaryota > Metazoa > Chordata > Mammalia > Rodentia > Cricetidae > Alexandromys > Alexandromys fortis. The sequence continues at coordinate 574,042 of NW_026068214.1, forward strand.
GGACACCAAATGATATTTAACATCATTAGTCATCAGGAAAATGTGAAATAAAGTAATAGTGAGATGATACTACCACATCTACATAACTATTAGAATAAACCAGATTTTTTTTTTTTAAAGACAGCAGAACCACATGCCCTCCCATACATTGCTAATGGGAATACAAAGTACTGCAGCCACACTGGGTAAGAGATGAATACTTTGCCATAAACATAATTTTACTCTATGACCTAAAAGTCCTGCTCCTGAGTCTACACTGGAGAAATGACATATAGAAACACACACACACACACACACACACACACACACACAAAACAAAAAAACTTAGAAAGGATATTTGTAACAATTTTGTTTCTTCTTCAAATGGAAACATGCCGAATGTCCATCAGTTGACAAAACAAGATGTGTTACATCTGTGCAGTGGGAAACTATGTAGCAATAAAAAGGTAGAAGCTAGTGTATGAGACTGCATTAGTGTCTCTCAAAAGCATTATGCTGCCGGGCATGGTGGGAAGCACAGTCCTTATGCTCATGAGGCCAAGACAAGAGGATTGCTAGTTTAAGGCCAATTTGGACTACTGTGGTAGTTTGAATGTAATTACCCCCATAAGCGCATATGGAGTGATACTATTATGAGGTATGGCTTTGTTGGAATAGTTATGGCCACATTGGAGGAAATATGCCACTGTGGAGGTGGGCTCTGAGGTCTCATATATGCTCAAGTCATGCCCAGTATATCAGTTCACTTCTTATTGCCTTTGGATCAAGATGTAGAGTTCTCAGCTCCTTCTTCAGCTCGGTGCCTGCCTGTATCCAGCATGTCCTGTCATGATGATAATGAACTGAACCTCTGTAAGTCACTCAATTGAATGTTTTCCTTTATAAGAGTTGCTGTGGTCATGGTGTCTCTTCACAGCACTAGAAACCCTAAGACAGCTACCTAACAAGATTTTTGTAACGTATTAATAAACAACAGAAACACTCTACCTGATAAAAAGAAAGCAAACTTAAAAGACTGCATTCATATTACATTCTAGAAAGGCGGAAAAAAAATCTAACAGGATTTCTCAGGGACTGAATGTAGAGGCCAACGGCTATGAAGAGGTACAAGGGAACTTTTTAGGGTTTTAGCGATAACGCTATTTTTATTATGTTTCAAAAGGTCGTAGAACTTTACAACTTAAAATGACGTACTTTAGGGTGGGAGAGCTGACCCCAGGGTCACGAGAGTGGGAGAGCTGGCCCTGCTCTTCACTGGCTGCAGCACATGGGAGAACAGATCCTGTGACTCCCCTGGGCAGCATCCTAGAGCTAGCTAGCCCTGATGGGGGGGGGGGGTGCGGGTGAGTTGGCCCTGAGGATGTGAGAGCAGTAGAGTTCACCCCACCCGCCCCATCTGCCCTGTGGCAGCATGGGAAAGCTGGCCCGGGGTGTGGCAGGGCGGAGCACGAGAGTGGGAGAGCTGGACCTTCACCTTGCCAGGGTCCCCGGCAAAACAGTGTAGCTGACTTGGTAGTGTGGGTGAGTGAGCTTGCCCAAGGGCATAAGAGCAAGAACTGGCTGCACTCCTCGTGGCCTGCGGCAGTGGATGAGCTAGCCAGGGCAGCGCTGGAGAGCTCACCCTGGTGGTGACATTGAGGGAAAGCTGGCAGGCTGACCAACCCAGCTACCACCAAGCCTCAGAACCAGTGCTGAGTCGGCCCATCCCAGCATCCACCTTGTCTGTGAACTGCTGGAACACGTGAAGGAGCTGGACCTGCAGATCCTAAGCTGCAGGATCTCCACAACACAGGGCAACACCAGAATATCCAAGAGGAGTCTCAGTGAGGATCCCGTATCGACGGTGTCGCAGAAATCAGGCGCCTCGAACCAGACCAATGACTCATTGCAATGAACACTTGCAAGTAAAGACATATGGACCAAAGGGTTCACTGTGTGGCTCACTGTGTCACACTGCAGCTTCCACACCAAGACCTATTTTGTTTGCTTGTTTTTGCTTTTTTTTTTTTTTTACATTTTATTTTATTCGTGGGGCAGGGCGGTGATGAATGGAATCAGGATGCATGATGGGAAACCCACAAAGAATCAATAAAAAGTTTGAAAGAATGGTGAGTTTTACTATACATAAATTATACCTTAATCACTGGGTGTGGTGGCTCATTCCTTTAACTTCTTTCCCAAGTAAGGCTTTCTCCTATAATGTCACTTATTCTATGATGTGGCGTGTTATATTTTATTGCAACCGCAGTAGCCTCTCTCTTAGTTAACTACAGCATCCCTCCGTTTGTCACAGAACAAGGTATAATGTTTTGAAATGAATGGAGAGGTAAAAGAAGGATTGGAGTGACTCAATGAGAAATTAAATATTAAATTGATAAGGAATGAAAACTTTGTTATCTCCACAGCTCTGTTTCCAGTGCCAGCGACCGACTTAAGTTCTAAGACCGTAACTGTTTTACCTTTCTTATCTGATTTTCCTTACAGAGATGTTTGTGTGAGTGAATCTTCATCGGGCCATCAGCATAATTCTGATGGTCTGTGTGGCGTCTGCGCACGAATGTCCAGTTGGTATTTTAGCCTTAGTAATCCCAGACAAAAGTAATTTTCATTCCCCAGTTTCATCCACACTAAATTCTTTCTCTCATTTCCATGAAGAGAAGGGAACACCTTTGTTCTAGGTCCTTCTTTTAGAATACTTTCCACGCACACCCCCCACCACCACCTCTGATGTTTTACAGGGCAAATCTGGCCAGAGAGGCAGGCACTGAGCAGGAAAAGGTACTCAGATGTGTGGTCAAAGGATACTTGTCTGAGAAGATTTGATTTATGTTGAGAACAAGGTGAGGAAGCCAACAAGAGAGTGAGTAGAAAGACCACACCGAGTAACAAGTAAAACAAAACAACATGCATAAAGTGTGGGGTGGCACAGAATGCTAGTGACCACCATAGTCTGCTCCAGGAGCAGACAGAAAGCTCCTGCAGCCCCCAGCTGCAGGCAGTGGAAGGCAAGCAGAAATAACATCAGAGCAACGGGGGGACCAGGCTGAGCTACATTTGTGGCAAAGGCATTGGATATTACAGTTTCTTTTTTATTTTTCTGTATGGGAGTATGCGTGTCCATGCGTGCGTGCAATGCGTGTGTGTGTGTGTGTGTGTGTGTGTGAACGTGTGCAGCGCGCATGTTTAGGCTAGAGGTAGACATCAGTTATTCCCTCAATTGCTCTCCATCTTATCATTTGAGATGAGGTCTCTTACTGAAGCTGAAGCTCACTAATCCCATGAGACTGGTTGACTAGCAGGCCCCAGAAATCCCCGTCTCTGCTTCCCCAGTGCTGGGATTATAGGCATGCACCACTATACCCAGCTTTTAAGTGGGTGCTGGATCTCAAAATCAGGCCCTCTGGTTTGAGCAGTAACCTTTCCAGGCCCAGATACTATGCTTTCCAAAGTGAACCCACGGAAGGATTTTGGATCAAGGGACTAGCCCGACGCAGGGGGTGATGGCCAGAGAGAGGGCCGCTAAACAGCAGTGCTGCTAAATAAGCCTTGGCTGAAGATGGCATCAGCAATAAAAGCTGTGTCTAAATGGAGAAGATGTTAAAATTAAAACAACAGATGACATCAATGAGCCAGAGAAAGGGAGGCTGGCACAGAGACTCACTACACAGCCCAGGCTTGTCTGAACCCCAAATCCTCCTGCCTCAGTCTCCCTAGTGTTGGACTCACAGGCATGTGCTACCACTCAGCTTCTAATCACATGTACAAACTATAAGAGTAGCTGGGTCTTACCTAGTAGGACTGGGGGACTGAGTCTAGGAATTAAGGCCAGGAAGGGGACAAAACTAAGATCCTCATATCTCTCTCTCTGTCTCTCTCTCACACACACATGTAAAGAGAAGAAAAAAGAAGTTTAAAGTATGGAAAAGTAAGTCCTATTCTCAACCTTTTTACATGCCTCAGAAAAATCTTGGCCCAGTACGGTGGCTCACACCTATAATCCTAGCTCTTGGGAAGCCAAGGAGAGAGGATTGCTATGGTTTCAAGGCCAAGTTGAACAGTGAGGACCAGGCCAGTCAGGATAAACAGCAAGACTCTGCCCAAAGCCCAAATAAGGAGCCCAGGGAGACGGCCTCAGTGTGCAAGCTTGAAGACCTGAGTTTGGATCCTATGTTAGTCAGGGTTCTCTAGAGGACCAGAACTCCTTTAATCAAATGTATATCATATAATATATACACTGTTTCATATATGCAAACACTGTGTTATATGTATATATACACTGTTTTATATGTGTGTGTTTATATATGTGGGGATATACATGTACACACACACACACACACACATATATACAGGATATGGTCCAGCTAGTCCAACAATGACTGTCTACCAACAGAGGGCCCAGGAGTTCAGTAGTTGTTCAGTTCACAAGGTTAGATGTCTCAGCTGGTCTTCAGTGTACACCAGAATTCCAAAGAAGTAGGCTCTAATGCCAGGGAAGCAATGCATGTGATAGCCAGAGTAAGAGCAAGCAGGCAAAGAAAGAGCAAGTTTTTTTCTTCCATGTCCTTTACACAGCCTATCCCAAAATATATGGCCCATATGAAAGGTGCATTTTCCCACCTCAAAGACCCTCACAGGTGTGCCTAGCTACTTGGGTTTTAGTTAATTCAAGTCGACAACAAGGTATAGTCACCTCAAGTCCACCCCTTGTCAACTTGACACACAGTCATAGCTCCCTATGTCACACCTAATTTCCAAATGGAAACAGTAACCAGGTCATATCACATCTAACATGATATAACTATCCCTCATACAGCCACAAATATATAAATTTAGAATAGGTAACAATGTCCTTTGGGGGACATTCTTTAAGTATCTCAAACTTAAGTATGATAACCACGGATATTATTTTAATTAATGTTACATTACGTGATGAATAAGTCAAGGGGAGAAAACACGAATATCTGTACAAACACATTCTTTACAAAATGGGAGAGAAGAACTCACGTCAGTTATAATCCTCATGTCTGTAACTAGTCACGTGACCTTAGCCGGTTTCATAACACCTTCCTCTACTAGCTATTCTGTAATTCCTCTCCCCACAGCAAGCACTTCAGAGGGTCTTGACCCTTTTCCTGGAGGAGTGAGCCTAACCTTCCTTCCTGAAGGGTCTGTGCCCTTTGTCATCCTGCCTGGATCAGGTTGTTGGAGTTTCCTTTGACTTTAATCACAGGACACAGTAGCACCAAGAGATGCCCTAAAGGATCTCCTGCACTCCAGACACAATCTCTCTTCCCTGCACTGTGGAGGAGCAATCCAATTTCCCCTGGCAATCTAGGTGAATCACCCTCGTAACACTGTTATTCCTTTCTTAGACTGTTGGCTTAAGGGCATCAGAAGCCCAAAGTGGACAAAGGGAACTCTGAGCTTCAGTTCAATGGAATGCTTGTTGTGGCTGCTGGCAGGGGCCCTCCTCCCTCTGGAAACAAAACTTCTAGGTCAGCAGAACCTAAGGTTGCAGGAAAAGGAAGCAAACATTTTCCTAGTGGATCACTAGGGGTGATAGTGAGTGGAACCGCTCCCCTTTCTACCCTTCGATTCCTGGAACGGTGTGTCCTGGCTATGAGAGAAACCATACCATACACTGGATGTTGATTCAAAGCATATACTGCCTTCTGGAGAATGCTGCCCCAGCTCCCCAGGCTGCTGCCACCTAGTCGGCACTATAATTGCATCTTCAAAAGGCCACTTTATGTTTCTTTCTATAAGGCCAGGTGTTTGAGGATGGTGGGAACATGGTAAGACCAGTGAATTTCCTGATCATGGGTCCACGGTCACACTTCTCTGGCTGTGAAGTGAGTTCCTTGGTCAGAAGCAGTACTGTGTAGAATACCACCATGGTGGAAAAGGCATTCTCTAAGTCCATGTATGATGCTTTCAGTAGAAGCATTCGGTGTAGGAAAGGTAAATCCAGAACAGAATAAATATCTACTCCACAGCTGGGTGTGGTGGCACACACCTTTGATCCCAGTACTTGGGAGGCAGAGGCAGAAGGATCTGTGACTCTGAGGCCAGCTTGGTCTACATAGTGAGTTCTAGGACAATCAGGGCTTCATAGAGAGACCCTGTCTCAAGAAAAAAAAAATTAGTATCTACTCCAGCAAGGACAAAGAGTTGTCCTTACCATGGAAGTGGTCTAATACGGCCAACAATCTGTCACCAGGTTGTGGTTGGTCACCCAGGGGATGGTGCCATATCTGGGGCTCATTGTTAGTTCCTGATGTTGACAGTTCTGGCCCTTAGCAGTAGCTGAAGCCAGGTCAGCCTTGGTGAGTGGCAATCATGTTTTCAAACCCATCTCGGCCACCATGGTCACTTTTTTCATGACCCCATTGGGTAATGACAGGAATGCCTAAGAAAAGAAACTGACTATGCATAGAACAGGTCCTTCTATGTACTTGATCATTTAACTCCTCCTCTGCTGAAGTCACCTTTGATGAACATTTCCATGGGACACAAGTATCCATACGCCCTTTGCTCATTTGGAGAGATCTATCCACATACTTCTTCCCCAGATGTCTTTCTCACTAATGTTCTCGTCATGCACTTTCAAAGACCCTGTCTGACCATTCAGCTAACCCATTGGCTACAGTCCAAGAGTCAGTAAGCCATCACACATCTGGCCACTTCTCCTCCCAAACAAAATGGATGACCAGGTATAGTGCCTGAAGTTCTGCCCACTGGGAAGATTTCCCTTTGCTGGTGTCTTTCAGGGTTGTCACAGAAAGGAGTTGCGGTGCTCTCGATGTTCACTTCTGGGTGGTGCCTACATAACATGCTGAGCCATCAGTAACCAAGCCCTTGTCTTCTCCTCCTCAGTCAACCGATTGCAGGGCACACCCCATGAGACACAAGTGCATGATTGTCAGCAGATGGGGTTGTAGGGGAGTAGAAGCCATAGGCAGTTAGGCAACTCCCTCAGGTCGCTTGTTTGTGCCTCCAGGGATCGGCGCTGGCCTGGTCATGTGTATACAACTTCCAGTTGCTAATGGATTGTCGCTATGCATGTCCTGCTTTATGGCTTGGGGGTTTGACAGACAGCTCAGGTCACATGATAACTTGGGGGCCCATTGTCAAACTTCCAGTTTCCACCAAGATCCAATGACAGGCCAGGAGATGACTGTCAGAGGTGGAAGAGCTGTCTGCACTCAAAAGGCTCGGGCCAGCATCCCTGTCTGCCTCTGACACCTCAAGTGCCATCAGGTCTTTGGATGAGCTATTGGCAAGTGGTGGCTGCTGGGAGAGGGGGAGTCAGTTTTCCTTAAGAGTGATTGGCCAGGGCTGGAGTGATGGCTCAGAGGTTAAGAGCATTGCCTGCTCTTCCAAAGGTCCTGAGTTCAATTCCCAGCAACCACATGGTGGCTCACAACCATCTGTAATGGGGTCTGGTGCCCTCTTCAGGCCTGCAGGCATACTCACAGACAGAATATTGTACACATAATAAATAAATATTTTTTTTTAAAAAAAGTGATTGGCCAGGCTCCAGCCAATAGCACAAATTGGACCTGATGTGCTTAAAAAAAAAAAAAAAGGTCAACAAAGTTGTGTGAGTAGGGAAGGGGGATGGATTTGGGAGGAGTTGGGGAAGGAGGGATAAAAATGATCAAAATGTGATATATACAATTCTCAAAAAATTAAAGTATTTTTTAAAAATAAATAAAAATTAAAAAAATACTTTTTGGAAGAGAAAGAAGGAAGGAAGGAAAAAAGGAAGGAGAGAGAGAGAGAGAGAGAGAGAGAGAGAGAGAGAGAGAGAGAGAAAGTTAAGCCAGGCTTCATTTGACAGGTGGAGATAGGTGGATTTCTGTTATTTCCAGGGTTTGCCTGGTCTTCATCATGAGGTCCTGTAGCAAAAAATAAAATAAAATAGAAACAATAAAACAAAAGAGGAGGAAGAACAAGAAAAGGAGAGATACAAGCATATCTAAAAGTAACATCTTCCTCAAAGTTGAAACAAAAGCCCAAACAAACAGAACACCCACGGCTCTAGCTCATTGCTAAAGCTACAGAATACCTTAGCTTGGGTAATTGGTAAGGAACAGAAATTTTCTGGTTTCTGATTCAGAAGGATGTGGTGTTCAAGCCAGCAGGACTGATGTCAGGTAAGGGCCACTGTGATGGACCATCCTTGGTAGGAAGTGGGAGGGCAAAGAGGAGGGAGAGGAACTGGAGGGACTCATCGGCTTTTACAACAGACCCACGGTCTTAATAATGGGCCCACTCCTGTAATAACAGCATGAGCCTCATGACCTGTCTGTCACCTCCAAAAGGTCCTGCCTCCCAGCTTGTGGTCTGATGGCTGTTGCACTGGGGACTACAGTCTTAACACACAAACCTTGGGGGAGATATTCAAACCATAGCAACTCCAAACCTTTATAAATATCTGTTATATATTTATATAGTTATAAATATAAATAAAGTTAAATAAAAAGGGATATAAGAAACAAACCCAGTAAAAGGCATGGGAGGAGAATGATTGTAGAGCTGTGTAAATAAAAAATACAGTAATTTATGCCAGAATTGCAATATATATAAGTAGATTAAATTTGTGAGTCTCAGGACATCTCAGAGTAGAAATAAATTTAGCCATATACTATTATCCAAAGATATAGATAAAACATAAAAACATACATAGGTATATAAAATTATAGACATTATAAACATGTATAATGCGTAATTATTTCCCCAAAGAATGCTGGTTTAGCAATAGCAAGGCCAGACTAAGCAAGATGGCAGGTAGGAGTAATCCTCACTGTCAAACAGTAAAGGGATGTGCCTTAGCTACTTTCCTATGGTTGTGACAAAACGCCATGACTAAGGCAAGTTAGGAAAGAAAATGTTTAATTAGGGACTCTAGCTGCAGAGGGCTGGAGTCCCGATCATCATGGTGGGGAGCAAGGCAGCGGGTAAGCAATCATGGCACTGGAGCAGCGGCTGAGAGCTCATGTCCTATCCACTAGTACGGGCAGAGACAGCTGCCTCCCCAGTACTGGGGTTAAATGTGTTTGCTATTACACCCAGTTATAAGATCATATTCTTTTAAAAAAAAAATAAAGCAAAATACCCAAACATATACTAATGCAACCAAGTTAAAAACCAACAACACAAAGCCATCCACTTCACAACAGAGTGGCGTTTAGTTTCTGACCTGAGCAAGTCAGAGGATGTACTAATGCTACTCACTGAGAAGGGACAAATGGAAGAGGAGACTGCTTTCTAAGCTGGGGAGGAAATGGGGTCAGAAGTCCGGCCAAAGGACTGTGCTGTGAGGTAGAAATACCTCAGTGGACTCACTAGCCATGGGTTCGTGTGTCTGATATGGCCACAAGTCTCTTCATGTAAGTATTTTTCTATTTTGGGACTTTGTAAATACGAGTTTTTTTTTTTTTTAATCACTATTTATATTATCAGTGCCAATTAATTGGTCATGTTGCCACCTAGTGGTGAATTTTAAAATAGCAAGCTATGTATAAATGAATTCCTGACCACGCGTTTTAAAATCACAGCAATTTAAGGGTGGCCCTGCATCTGCACAAGCTGGTAATTCTAGCCTTGGGGAGGCTCACAGAGGGTGGCTGTACATTAGGAAGGTTCTGAGTACAGTGTGAGTCAGGCACTTATATTTGACACTGTAAACCTTTATTTTTAAGTTTTCAAAACGTATTTGAAATCACTTCAAATTTAGAAGTTGCAAAAAATTAAAAATATGCATTTATTTACCCTTTATAAGTATGCAGTTGTTACTAACACTTTACCCATTTGTTCTCTTATTAATTAGCGCGTGCAAACACACATACACACACAGACACATACACGGACACACACACACACACACACACACAGCTTTTCCCCCTTGAACTCTTTGAGGTAAATTATATGTCATGGCTTTTTACACTTAAGTAGTTCAGTATATATTTCTGCAAAATTTCTATTAACACCATCAGTTTACACTAATATGGTAAATCTAATTTACTGTCCATATTGTAATATTTTTAGGACCTAGTAATGCCCTCTATAGTATTTTTTTCCTTCAGCCCATGTTCAATTTTGGAGCCAATTATTGCCCCCAAATTTATGTATCTTCCTTAAATATATAACACTTCTGTAGCTTGCCTCCCTGACCCTCAGGACCACTGACATTTTGAAGAATACAGTTCTCCCACGTTAACAACCCAGCACACTTCATCTTCTTTTGCCTCATGTTTCCCAATGAGCACACTGAGTTTATACCTGCGAGCAGATACATAGGTGTTGTTTGGCCTCACGAACTGGAGTTTGGAAGCATGTGACCTCTACCTGTTGCTCATAGGTAACATCAATTTTGATCAGTTAGTCAAGGTGATGCTTCAGCTCTCCGTTTTATTAACACTCTTTTTCTTGTAGTTAGTAAGAGGTCTGTGAAGGAAACATTTTCAAACATTTAAAAAGTGTGTGTTTGTGTGTGCGTGTGTGTGCGCGCGTGCGTGTGTGTGTGAGTGTATGTGCGTGTACTATGTGCGTACAATTCCTGAGGCAGCCAGAAGAGGACATAGGCTCCCTCTGGTACTTGAAATACAGGTATTCTGAGCCTCCACATGTGGGTTCTGGGAACTCCATCCAGGCCTTTTGCAAAGCAGCAAGTGTTCTTGCTGACTAAGCCATCTCTCCAGCACTGTTAGTTTCTGAGACCTGGGCTAGTCTGGAACTCCCAAAGGTCTCTGCCTCCCGAGTGCTGGGATTAAGGATGTGTCCTAATATGCCCACTCCTGGCCTCAAACTCTTGAGCCTGCTGCTTCCACCTCTGAAGTGCTGGGGTGCACCTGGTTAAAATATCCTATCTGTTGCCAAGTTTTCCTTCTGCTGAAGTGTTTGCTTGATCTGGTCTTTGCCATGATGCCTGCAAATGCCTTTCTAACTCTTGCCCACTGTCTATGTTCTCAGGCATCTTTCTTGGGTCTATCTTATGATCTTCACGGACCACAGGCATGCTCACCTTCATGGGCACCTTCCTCCAAAACCAGGATTTTAGGATTATGTTTATGACCATGCTAACATAAACACAAATGTAACTCAAATGGCTATATTGTTATTACATTTTACCCCGGATTCTTTTCAAAGAAACTGTAATACAAACATTTTTCATGGGCCTTTTAAAGTATCCAGACACTGCCATGCATAGGGACACCTGCCTGGAATCCCAAAGTGGAGGCGCCAATCTACTACACATCTATCAATACATCTATCTTTCTATGTATGTGTGTGAGTCTGTTGGATATGTTCTATGTCAACTTGACACAAGATAAAATCTTACGAGAGGAGGAAACCTTAGAGTTAAGAAAATGCATTCATGAGATCGGGCTGCAGGCGAGCCTGCCAAACATTTTCTTAATGAGTGATTAATGGGAAGGGCCCAGCCCATTGTAGGGGATGCATCCTGGGCTCTGTAAGAAAGCAGACGGAGCAGGTGGGGGAAGCAAGCCGTCCGCAGCACTCCAGAGGAAGCAAGCGGTCGGCGGCACTCCTCCATGGCTTCTGCACCAGCTCCAGTCTCCAGGTTTCTGCCCCGTGTGAGTTCTGCCGACTTCCTTCGGTGATGAGCACTGCTGTGAAAGGGAAAGGCAAGTAAACGCCTTCCTCCCCGTCGCTTTGTCACGGTGTTTTATCACAGCAATAGAAACCTGAAGACAGTGTGTACGTATTAATCATTTATGTATGGATGTATCTATCATTCATCAATCATCTATGCATGTATGTATCTATGTATGTGTGTGTCATCTCTGGATGCATTTATATATCATGTATGCATATGTGAATCTTGTAGTTTTATGTATCTATAATCTATGTATATATGTATGTATGTATACATAATTTTGTCTCTGTCATTAATATGACTTCATGGGTTGCTATTTTCTTTTTTTTTTATTTATTGTTTATGATGTATGCAGTGTTCTGCCTGCAGGCCAGAAGAGGGCAGCAGCTCTCATAGATGGTTGTGAGCCACCATGTGGTTGCTGAGAATTGAACTCAGGACCTTTGGAAGAGCAGGTTGTGCTCTTAACCTCTGAGCTGTCTGCCCAACCCCATGGATTGCTATTTTCAACTGTTTACAACTTAGTTATTATAGTGACTTAGTTTAGTGCCCAAACTGTCTCCAGTTTGGTTTTAAGGATACTGTTAATATTGTTTTCCATGTCCATGCAATGTATACCTTAAGATTTATTTATTTATTTATTTATTTATTTATTTATTTATTTATTTATTTAGGCTTTCCGAGACAGGGTTTCTCTGTAGCTTTGGTGCCTGCATTGGAACTAGCTCTTGTAGACCAGGCTGGTCTTGAACTGATAGAGATCCACCTGCCTCTGCCTCCTGAATGCTGGGATTAAGGGTGTGTGCTACCACCACCCAGCTTAATTTTTACTTTTAATACTTCCTTATTTTCTGGTTCAACAAAGATGTTCTAGGCTCCAGTGCACCTACTCTGCCCAGCCCTGGAAATGACCATCCTTAAAGGAAGCCATATTCCTCTAGTGAAGATCACTAGAAAGAGAGATGGGAGCACTAGGACCCTCACTGCCACTGAGCTGTATCTCATACACAAACAAACATGTAAACACACATTTCATATTTGGGCCATCATGACCTCTTTCCCCACTTTCTGTTTCTGCCTTCCTCCCTTCCACACTTACACCTGCCTTCTTCCACGGTGAGGATCCTGGATCTCTTTGTTGTTGTTGTTGTTGTTGTTGTTGTTGTTGTTTTTCAAGACAATCTCACTACGTAGCCCTGGTTGTCCTGGACCTCACTCTGTAGATCAGGCTGGCCTTGAATTCAGAGATCCTCCTGCCTCTGTCTCCTGAGAGCTGGTATTAAAGGTGTGTGCAGCTACCGCTGCTCAGCAGGGGATTCTCCTCTTAAGTACACATTGTAACTATTTTTCTCTTGCACTGAACTAGTCCACTGCACTTGATGGTGCAATATAAACAATGATGCTGTGAAGACTGTTAGCAGTTGTCAGTTTAACTACATCTGAAATCAACTAAACCCAAGGGCTAGGCACACCTGTGAAGGGCTGAATCCAGGCCACACATTCTGCTGGAATCTTATATAAGGATGTGGAAGAAGGAAGCTGTTGCTCTTTGCTTGGTTGCTCCCTTGCTTCCTTCACTGTCATTAGCTCCTACTTCTTCAGGATTCTAGTATATACTTAAGACCAGCTGAGACATCAGCTTCATGGACTGAACAACTACTGGTCTTGAAACCTCCATGGGTAGATAGCCATTATTGGATTAACTGGACCATAGCCTGTAAACAGTTCTAATAAATCCATGTTATATGTATATATAGAGATTATAGATGATATATTTAGATATATAGATTATATATGTATGCGTTTATATATATTCATTGTATACATTCTGTTCCTTTAGAACTCTAGAGTCTACAGAACCCTGACTAATACAGATTTTGGTATCAAAAATTGTTCTGGAGACACAGAAATATAATTTTAAAAGTATGAATTAATTTTAAAAGTATCTGGGGGCTGGGGAGATGGCTCAGTGGTTAAGAGCATTGCCTGCTCTTCCAAAGGTCCTGAGTTCAATTCCCAGCAACCACATGGTGGCTCACAACCATCTGTAAGGAGGTCTGGTGCCCTCTTCTGGCCTTCAGGCATACAGACAGAATATTGTATACATAATAAATAAATAAATATTTAAAAAAGTATCTGGAATAGGCTTTCCAATTAGTCAACACCTACAGCTACTGAAGCTCAAAGAGCACCAAAAGCCCATGGTGTGAACTATTTTCTGGAGTGCAGGAGATCCTTTAGGGCATCTCTTGGTGCTACTGTGTCCTGTGATTAAAGTCAATGGGAACTCCAACAACCTGATCCAGGCAGGATGTCAAGGGGCACAAACCCTTCAGGAAGGAAGGTTAGGGTCACTCCTCCAGGAAAAGAGCCAAGGCCTACCTAAGTGCTTGGTGTAGGTAGAGGAATTATAGAACAGGTCATAGAGGAAGCCACTAAGGCCACACAAGCAGTCGCAGAAATGCATATCATAATTGTCATGAGTGTTTCTCTCCTATTTTGCGAAGCATGTTTTTGTACAGATATTTGAGTTTTCTTACCTCTATTTATCATATAATGTAACATCAATTAAGAATGTATCAGTGGTTATATTTAAGTTTGAGATACTTAAAGAAGGGACATTGCTACCTAGTCTAAATAATGCATTTGCAATTATATGAGGGATAATTGTGCCATTTTAGGCACAATTATGACCTGGTTATTGTTTCCATTTGAAAATTAAGCATAACATAAGGAGATATGACTGTGTGTCAAGTTGACAAGGAGCAGACTTGGGATGACTATTCTTGTTTGTCAACCTGACCACATCTGGAACTAACTAAAACTCAAGTGGCTGGGTAAACCTGTGAGGAATGTTTTTCTTTTAATCTAGATCTTCTCAGATGGGAAGAGCTACTTGACTCCGGGCCACACCTTCTGCTGATAGCCTATATAAAGAACATGTAAGAAGGAGACTTGCTCTCTCTTTTCCTGCTTGCTCTTACTCTCTCTAGCAAGTATGCTCCTTCACTGGCACTAGAGCCTACTTCTTCGGGATTTGCATATACCAGACCAGCTGAGACATCCAGCCTTGTGGACTGAATAACTACTGGATTCTTGGGCCTTCCACTGATAAATAGCCATTGTTGGATAGTCAGACCACAGCCCATAAGCCATTCTAATAAGTCTCCTTCCTCCTTCACACACACACACACACACACACACACACACACACACACACACATATTCTGTAAGTTCTGTTCCTCTAGAGAACACAGACTAATACAGCCTGGTCTGTGCCAGACAAAATAGTAATTTATTAAATTCTATTTCTTAGCTCCTTTATCTAGACTCCAAACAACTCTCACACATACCCAAGTTTTAGTTGGAAAATTAAGCATTAATTAATATACTTTTGTATATAAGAGAATAAAAACTTAAAAAGTGAAGGAAACAGTTTTAATGTTTTTAAAAATTTGGACTCTACCTTTTCCCAAAGGAAACTTAAGTGTTTGTTGAATTATGTCACTGAACATTTATATAGATAATTTTTAGTTAAATATATAACAAATTCAGTACTGGCTATGCTGGTTAGATCTTGTTGAGTTGTTTTAAACCTAGACATATCCAGGAAAGAGGTCTTAGTTGAGGAAATGCCTCTACAAGATTATGAAGACAGAAGTTTCTGTCCTGCCTGGTCCCATAGCCATTCAGTCCCAAGATACACACAGAGGCTTATTTTAATTACAAATTGTTTGGTCTATTAGCTCAGGCTTATTGTTAGCTAGCTCTTACTTCTTAAATTAACCCATAATTCTTATCTATGTTTAGCCACCATGGATTAGTACCTTTTCTCAGTAAGGCATTCTCAACTTGCTTCCTCTGTGTCTGGCTGATGACTGACTTCCTGCTTTTCCTCTTCCCAGAGTTCTCTTAGTCTGGTCGCCCCACCTATACTTCCTGCCTGGCTACTGATTAATCAGTGTTTTATTAAACTAATATGAGTAACAAATCTTTACAGTGTACAAGAGCATTACCCCACAGCAAGATTGCCCTATAGAAAGTCTTTCAGGCATTTTCTTGAATAATGATTGATGTAGAAGGCCCTGCATACTGAGAGTGGTGTCACTCCTGGGCAGATGGTCCTGTGTTATATAAGAAATCAGACTGAGACAGCCATGAGGAGCAAGCTAGTAAGCAGCATCCCTCCATGATCTCTGTTTTGGTCCATCTTCCCCCAGTGATAGAGAGTGATCTAAAAGTTGTAAGCTGAAATAAACCTTTCCTTCACCAGTTGCTTTTGATCATTGCAGTGATTTGAATGAGAATGGCTTCCATAGGTGCATGTGTTTGACTACTTCATGCCCAGTTGGTGGAAGTGTTAGGGAAGGATTAGGTGGTTTGGCTTTGTTGGAAAATGTGTGTCACTGTAGGTGGGCTTTGAGGTTTCAAAAGTGTTCTTTGTTCCTCTCTCTCTCTCTCTCTCTCTCTCTCTCTCTCTCTCTCTCTCTCTCCCTCCTGCTTTAAGAACAAGAAATGATCTCTCAATGGTTCCTGCCACCATGCATTTGCTGTGAACTACAGTCCTCTGGAACTATAAGCCTCAAGTTAAACACTTTTCTTTTACAAGTTACCTTGGTCATGATGTTTTATAACAGCAATAGAAACCCTAACTGAGACACTGGCTGGTTGCTGGGCAGTGGTCATGTAAATCTTTAATCCGGGCACCTGGGAGGCAGAGACAGGCTAATTCATGAGTTCGAGGCCATCCTGGACTACAGAGTGAGTTCCAGGACAGACAGAGAAACCCTATCTCAAAAAAAAAANAAAAAAAAGCCAGACAGTGGTGGTACACATCTTTAATCCCAGCATTTAGGAGGCAGAGACAGGCAGATCTCAGTGAGTTCAGGCCAGCCTGGTCTACAAATCGAGTTCCAGGACAGTCAGGACTGTTACACAGAGAAACCTTGTCTCAAAAAATCAAAACAAAAAAGGAGGGGGGGACCTCTTTGGTTGGTTCCATCCTTGGCACTAATTTTGCCACTGGAGAGAAGGCTCAGTGGTGAAGATCACTGGCTCCTCTTCCAGAGGACCTGAGTTCAATTCCCAGAAATCACATGGTGGCTCACAACCACCTGTAATGAGATCTGGTGCCCTCTTCTGGCCTGCAGGCATACATGCAGATAGAGCACTGTAGACATTAATAAATAAATAAATCTTAAAAAAAGGACTGGTTGTACATATTTGTGTATTAAACCTCAAGTTTAGAATATCAGTCTCTCTCTAATACTAGCTAAACACCTTTCCTTCCTCAAATCTAGTGTTGGCTACTTCACTGTTGTGACAAATTTCTGAGGAAAAATAACTCAGAAGGAAGATTCATCTCGGCCATGAGTTCAGAGATTTCAGTCCATGCTCACTTGTTCCATTGCTGTGAACCTGTTGTGGGTGAGAAATCAGGTGGCAGGAGGGTGCAGTGGAGAAAAGGCTGCTCATCTCTCTCCAGGAGGCAGAATCAGATTAGAAAGAGTCAGAGTAAGACACACTCTTCAAAAACATATTATTCCTACTTTCTACAAACAGGTTCCAACCCAGAGTCCACTCAGTGTGAACCCATGAGTGGATTAACCCATTGGTAAAGTTTGTGCTTTCAAAGTCTAATCATCTCTGAATGATTCCATCTTCTAGCTGGGGACCAAAACTTCAACATATAAGCCTTTTGGGAGGTGGACGGTGAATAGTTTATATACAGTCCGTAGCATCAAATGAAAAGTTTATGGTTTTTTATGTCTTTGTTCTCAAAGGTGATCAATACCCACAAAGCGTTTTATGGAGGTGGGTGGACATGGCATGTAATTTATCCAGGGAACTGTAGTCCCATTGGAATGTCACGTAAAGTTTTCTTTTCTTGATCTATGTCTTGCTTCTTTATCCTAACGAGCTTCAGTTTATCATTTAGAAACCTTACTCACTGCTGTCTTCTTTGTTACATGTTTCTTTTAAGAATTATCTTTCATTATGATTGTATGTGTGAGGGTTTTGCCTATAGATGTCTATGCACCACATGTGTGCAATGCCCGTGGAGGTCAGAAGAGGGCTTAGGATACCCTGGAACTGGAGTAATAGATGGTTGTGAGCCCCCATGTGGATGCTGGAAGTTTAACTTTGATTCTCTCTGGAAGAGCAGACAGTGCTCTTAAGTGCCGAGCCATCTCTCCAGGCCTGTGATATGTTTCTTTTTTAAAAAATATTTATTTATTTAGTTATTATATATACAATATTCTGTACATGTCTGCAGGCCAGAAGAGGGCACCAGACCTCTTTACAGATGGTTGTGAGCCACCATGTGGTTGCCAGGAATTGAACTCAGGACCTTTGGAAGAGCAGGCAATGCTCTTAACCACTGAGCCATTTCTCCAGCCCTGTGTTATGTTTCTTGACACAATGAATTAGTCCTCATTGTGTCTGAACATTGCACATGCCTCTGTGGCTGCATTTATTATGTTGCATTGCATTTACATATTTACAGACATGTTACATATTTACAGACATGTTAACCTGTTGGTTATAGAACCAAATGTCCAACTGACGCTTCATCTGGTAGTGGGAAGGGATTCCAGAGGTTCAGGAATATCAGCCTGGGAGAAATGTTAACACTACTTTTTTATGGATCTTTGGGAAAATTAATCTCTCATACCTTCTTTCTACCACTTATAATTTATAATACGTGACACTGTGGAGGTGTTCGTGGAGCTCAGAATGCTCAGGAACTGCAGTCGCTACACAAAGGGCATTATTGTGACGAAAGAATGTAAATGTGACAAAATCCACAGTGTCGTTATAGAGTCATCAAGTTGCTGGGTATGGTGGCATACATTTATAATCCCAACACCTGGGAGGCAGAGACAAGAGGATGGAGGATCAGAGGCCAGCTTGGGTGACATAGAGAGACTCGATCTCAAAGAAGAAAGAAAAACTATTATCTATGTTCATGGAGATATTATCCTTCAACTGTTGAAGTACTTCTAGAAGTAAAAGGGTTTTTTGTTTGTTTGGTTGTTGCTTGGTTGATTGGTTGGTTTTTCTAGACAGGTTTCTCTATAGCTTTGGAGACTGTCAGAACTCACTCTGTAGACTAAACTGGCTTGAACTCATAGAGATCCAGCTGTCTCTGCCTCCCGAGTACTGTGATTAAAGGTATGTACCAAAACTGCATGCAAGGGTGTTTATTTATTTATTTTTATCATTTTCTGTCTTAATCTTGTACAATAACTTCTCCTTATTTTAGATTTTAAATCCATTGTAGGACTGTCCTTATGTAATAAGGACATATCATATGTAATATATATATGTATATATACAGCCTTATATAATAAAGACACTATTAAGGCCTTGAATGATGCCAGGCCTGGTGGTACAGGGATATAGTCCCAGCTTCTTAGGAAGAGCAGCAGGAGATGGTAAGTTCTGGACCTGCCTGGGCTATAAAGTGAGTCTAAGGGCAGCCTGGGTAACATAGCGAGATACGGCTTCCAAGTCTTTAAAAAGTCAGAAGAAGAAGATTAAGGATACAGCTCAGTGGAGGAGCACGTGCCTAGCACTTAGAAGGCTTTGGGTTTTATCCCTAGTGTGGAAAAGAAGGAGGGGGAGGAGGAAAAAGAAATTGACTGATATTACGTAAGCCTTTGAGAGCCTATGCACAGGATGTCAGTAGGCAAACTGAGTGCGCTGCAAACCCTCCCCTTAAGAAGGCTGTGGGCCAGCAGTCACACTTAAGTAGCCCGCACTAAGATGTCATCGTAGAGAATTGTGGGCATTGTCTCGGAAATGTTTAGATCACTAACTCTTTTTTTTTTAATATATTTATTTATTTATTATGTATACAATATTCTGTCTGAATGCCTGAAGGCCAGAAGAGGGCGACAGACCTCTTTACAGATGGTTGTGAGCCACCATGTGGTTGCTGGGAATTGAACTCAGGACCTTTGGAAGAGCAGGCAATGCTCTTAACCACTGAGCCATCTCTCCAGCCCAGATCACTAACTCTTTTAAGATGATGTTTTTATTTTCTTCAGTTGAAATAATGTAACAATGTCTCCCAGGTTCGCCATGAAGTAACTCATGATCCTGATACTTCTACTTCTCCAGTGTTTGAATTACAGGCATTAATCTGTGTACGGCATGCTGGGATATATAAAGTTCTTCAATGGAAGTTAGATTAATAAATAATGTCATCATCATCACCATATTTTAGCACTAGTATTATTATTATTTTGGTGCCAGGAATTGAACCCTGGGCGTTGTCCATGTTAGGTTAATGGTCTACTTTACTTGTTTTTTTTTTTTTTTTTGGAGACAAGGTTTCTCTGCATAACATCTTTGGCTGTCCTGGAACTTGATATTTAGACCAGTCTGACCTCGAGCTCACAGAGATCCACCTGCCTCTGACTCCTCTGACTCCTAAGTGCTGATATCAAAGGTGTGCGCCACCACCTCCAACAAGGTCTCAACACAGAGTCATACCCTAGTGAAGAAAATCAGTAATAAAGAAGAAAATTAACAAATAGAGAAAGAACAGCGCATGAGGTCTACTCTAAGGAAAGTAGCAGGCATTAGAGGTGGGGGACTCCTTAGGTGGATATCAAGATCTGTATTCAAACCCACAGGATAAGAAGTGAGTCACAATCCTCCAATAAATTCACAGAGAAAGAATGTCAGACATATGGAGTGGCAAACACAGGGATTCTGAGTATGCAGACTGGTGTGTGTGGCTGGAATCAGGCTCAACTATTAAAAAAGGGGCAGGAGATAGGAATGGAAAAGTAAGCAGAAGCCAGTTAATGTTAGAACACACAGGTCAGACAGAGAACTTGTTTTAATCTAAATACGATAGCAGATCTCAGGGAACTCTGAGCAGAGAGAGGGCAGCTAGCAAACCTTTTCAAAGCTCTTGTGTAACAAATGGATTGGGGAGCGTGTTTTTTTTTTAAAAATATTTACTTATTATGTATACAATATTCCATCTGTGTGTATGCCTGCAGGCCAGAAGAGGGCACCAGACCCCATTACAGATGGTTGTGAGCCACCATGTGGTTCCTGGGAATCGAACTCAGGACCTTTGGAAGAACAGACAATACTCTTAACCACTGAGCCATCTCTCCAGCCCCCAGGGAAGGTGTTGTTAAGAGCAGGCTGTGGAGCAGACATGGTGGCTTAGTAAGTAAAGATGCTCGCCACCAAGACTAACAACCTGAGTTCATTCCCAGAAACCACACAGTGGAAGAAGAGAATTAACTCCTGCCATTGCTCTCTGTCTGTACACACACACACACACACACACACACACACACACACACACACACACACGCACAGAGTGTTTATCTACTAATGGGATTAAGTCACCAGATGGAAAATTTGGTGATGTAGCAAAAGGAAGAGATAATTACTGACTCCTTGGAAAGCAAGCCAAGAAAATACTAACTTGGGAGCACAACTGATTGGTTTGTTTGAGGCAGGGTCTTAGTAGGTATTCCTGCTTGGCCTTACTTAACTCTTCAGTAGGCTAAGCTGGCCTTGAACTCACAGAGACACATCTGCCTCCAAGTGCTGGGACTGAAAGTGTGCAGCACCACCCCTGTCTTTTGCTAGTTTGTTTGCTTGAAGTCTACCACAATATAGCTGAGCTCCTCCAAGCAAAGCACATGCCTGGCACCACGTGTAAAGCACACACATGGGATTAGCCAGACAGTCTTGGTACAGACGTTGGTCTGCTACCTGTTGTCACCTAACAAACTTCTTCCAGACTTAGTGGCTTTAAGTGCTTATTGTTCCCTGTCATTTGTAGACTGACCAGGTAGTTCTGCTAGTCAAGATGTTGCTGGGTGCTGAGAACAGCAGCCTGGCTCTCAAGTTCACAGATGGTGCTGGCTGCCAGCTGGGAACTCAGTGTGGCTGGGGACCAATGCCTTTGGTCTTCCTCGCAAGAGCCTTTCTTCTTGGATGCTTTCCTTGCTGCATGAGGACCTCATGGAGAAGGGATCCTTATGCACTGACCAGTTGATTGTTTGCAATAGATTCAGCGCTAGGTTAGTTTCATCTTTTCAGACTTCAATTTAAAAGCTCACCCACATATCTATGACTAGAAGCCATATCTTTGTTATCTTCCCAATTAAAACTGCCCAATAAGAATTCTTCAAAAATTTGTTAGATTTATCGATTTAGTATGTGCGTATCAGGGGAGCACTTACCACATGGGGTCAGAGGACAATTTAAGAGAATTGGTTCTCTCGTTCCACCATGTCGGTCCTGGGGTTGGAACTCAGGTTGTCTGAGCAGCCAGCACCCCCACTCCCTGAGCCATCTCGCAGTCCTAATGGGATTCTTAACAGCAGCTACAATGTAGCTGTGATTTTTGCCAAGACCTAGAAAATAATCCAAGCTTCATTTCCCTGTAGTGACTTAAAGTTTCTCTTTCCCCGGTGGAATGCTGTTACCTGTCACCAAGACTCTGCTTATTTTGTGTGGGCATGGCAGATTTATCCTGGGTACAAAATTTACAAGTTCCATTTTCTCCCTATTCTAGCGGTGGCATTTTCTTGGGGGCACTGTCAAATACCATTGAAAAGGCGGCATTGGAAGACTGAGTACCCACCGGGAAACGGAGAACGCTTGCTCTGAGAGCCTCCTTATAAACACAGCCTGGGAAATTGCACTCCAGGCTTGCCTTCCTGCAAGATCAGAGATAAAGAAGCCGGGAAAAGTAGTCAACTCCTGAGAAAGAAGGGGTGGAGTGAGAAACGTGAACAAAATAACTGACCAGCTGAAAAAAAAATACAACTTCTGGAAAAAGCCAGTGGGCGCAAAGGCACCCTTAGAGTTCTCCATGCCAAAACGCTGGAATGAGAATGTTATCATGTGAGTTCTGTTTCTGCTTTTGCCTTGACTTACATCACAAGATAACATTCTGCAAAAATACCTGGAATTGAAGATAAATTTTCACTGGGGCGAGGTTGGAGGGGATGCATTTTGGGTGAAGAAGAGATCAGTAATAGAACCACCCCATATGACAGTGTATTGTCTGGTACCCTTATAACTACTGAAGATTAAGATTCCAAGTTGGAAAAATTGTACCTGAGCTACATAGTGACACCCTGCCTCAAAACAGACAGATGACTTTTATCTTTGCTCTGGTTTTCATATTTACAGCACTTTGCTCCTCAACTTCTCCTTCCTAAACCATGGGCTGTCTTTCACAGCTGACGTTCCTGCAGGTCAACCCAGGAAGGCACTTTACAGTCATTGAAGTCTTTTCTATTTTCGCTCTCCATAGTAGGTGTTGTTGGTCTCAGGGCATGTCTGAGCACTTGAAATACGGCAAGAAAACGGGAGCGGGATGTTACATTTCAAGTTTTAGAGTCGGTTTTAATTACTTACCACTACTGTGTAGCTAGCTAGCGGCTACCCTAACAGACACACAGCCTCCATCCAATCTTACCTGCAGCTCACAGAATTCTGTTTGCCCCTTTTTCCCCAGCAGTTGAAAAATCTGAACTTTAATATCATAATATATTAATGAGTTTGTCCTAACACATGATTTTGCTTTTAAATTAGAATTTTGATTAATGTACAAAATTTTAAGTTTCATGGTGACCTCTCCAGACAAGTTTACCATGTATCTTGTTTTTACCCCCTTCCCTTTTATTTTGTTTTGAGACAAAGTCTCATCATGTTGCCCAAGCTTGCTTGAAACTCACAATCTGCCTCCTGAGTGCTTGGATTTCATGCATGTGCCACCATGCTCAGCTTTAACATAGCTTTTATCTGTAGTAATTTGATCAAAGTTCATATACTGGGGCCTGGAGCAATGGTGCAGATCACTGTCTACTGTTCCAGAGAACCTAGGTTGGATTCCTAGCACCCACATGACAACCCACAACCATCTACCGGCACTCTCTTCTGGCTTCTGTGTGCACCAGACATATATGTGACGTGTAGACACGCAGGCAGGCAGAGCACCCACACACACTCACAAAAGTAAAATAATAATAATAATTTAAAAAGCAACCATGTTGCTAAACAAACAGACAATGTTTGTAGGTTTTCCTGGATTACAAATGTTTTTGAAAACTACATTTATTTGTGGGTGCCTGCATGTGCTTGGAGTGGGTTACAGGGAAGAAGCCAAGACCAAATTTAAAGAGGAAGTTGGCTGCATAATATTTCAGAATCAGAGAACTGGCTTGATTAACAATAAGACTCTTCTTAAACGTTTCCCATTTGCTGGGTGGTGTCTTCGGTACCACCATGAACTACCCCGTGGAAAGCTGTTATTTACCCCTGCTTTACCCCAGCTGCTTACCCAAGGTCATACAGTTAATAGGTAGTAATTCAGGTATCCAAACCCCAGCAGTCTGTGACCTCAGAGCTGGCCTCCCTAACCAAGATGCTGGATTGCTTTCTATTTGACTGTGCCCATACGGTGACACAGGCTTAGTGACCTCAAAGGTCTGTCTCTAGCTTTTGTCTAAATTTAAGCTTCTATAAACCAGCATCTCCAGGGTGGGGTGGTGGTGGCTGGACCTCCTTCCAATGCTTGAGGAAGGTGAGGTAGAAGGACAGAGTTCCAGAGAGGAAAATCTGCATCTTTTTCTCAGAAAGTCAGATATTCCTATAATCCGGGATGTAGCCACCTTTTTACAAAAGAAAAATGAAAGCCCCTCCCCCTCTTCTCCCCCCCCCCCCCCCCCCCGCCCCTTTCCTCAGGGGCTATGTTGTTCAAGCTGGCTGCAAACTCAAGACCCGGTTCCCTCAATTCCGCCCAGTGTGCTGGGATTACTGACCTGTGCCACTCCACCCTCCTTAAAGCTAAAGCCACACACAGCCAATTTCTTCCTCTTGATCTCCTGTGAAGCGAGACAATGAACGAAAGCTGAGTTGCTGTGTCTTACTAGGAGTTAGCTCTGTCTCCATCTCTCGTCTCTATCAAGTGTTCAGTGCTCTGTTGATAGGCCGGGGTTGACAGTGGGCTCTACTTTCTTCTTGAATTGTTTCATGAATGGCTATCTTATCTGTGCTGGTTAAACTATGTCCTCACCTCCTCCGCTCCCCAGATTTTCTGTCTTTCTCTGCCCTGCTCTACGCCCAGAAACACTGACCTCCATGGCTACACCAGCAGTTCCTACTTGTCCCCTGGCTTCCCGTGGGCGTAGGGGATGCTAGTAGGGGATAAGAGTAGGAGGAAGAATGGGAAACTGGAGAGGTCCCCCCCCCACCACCACTTCCTTCCTGCTGTCCAGCATCCAGCCTCCAGGGCCTGAGCACACTACACTTTCCTCATCGTGTCCCTGCACACACACGGGGCCTCTCCATACCTCTCGTTTCCCTTAGCACCGCTCCCATCTTTACACATAATGCCTTTAATAAATCGGTTTTAATACACTCTTTGGAGTGGAATGCCATTTTCTACTTAGATGTCTATTTCTCCAGTGGTCTCAAATGTCTTACAGGCATGAGAGAAGCCTAAGTTTCCGGATATCTGCAGTATTGGCGAGGTCTTAGGTAGCCTATTCCACAGTCAGATTATGAGATTTCATTACTTCATTTGCAACAATGGCGAGGTGCACAAGACTCTTGAGTACGGCCACACTGGACTCTGCCAGGCAGGGCAGAGACAACGGCTTTACCGTGGCATGCGTGAAAACCATCCTCTTTGCCCTGCTCTCCAGTGGGCCCTCTTGGTTCCACCTTCACGTTATATCCTGAACGCCATCACTGTTTTACTTCCCCTGCGTTACCCACGTGTAAGCCACGCCCCCTCTCACCTAGGCCAGTAAGCAGCTTCCCATCAGGTCTCTGAGTTCACAGACTTTTCTCCAGCTCGAAGCCCTATTTTTCAAATATAAGTCACGTTATGTCATTCCTCTATGGTCCCCTCCGGCTGACTCTTCCTTTAAGAAGAACCAAAGCACCGTGGCTCAGAAGGCAGAGCAGGAATCTGAGAAGTACTTGACTGCTCTAACTGCCTCGCACACCTGCGCACACCTGCCCCTTGTCACCTCCCTTCTGAGCACCTATCACGTAAGACTGCTGAGAGCCCGCGGGGTGGTCATCTTCCCTCGGCCTCACATGCTCTGATCTCAGAGTTATTGGGAGGGAGCATTCATTCATTCTTCAGTTTGCGGCTTAAACGTTGCCTCCTTAGCAGTAGCCTAGGCTAGTAATTTTCAACCTAGTTCCCCGGGCCCTAATTCTGAAATAGTCATCTCTTCCCTCCTTGGTGTCTGTATCTTTATAGAGGAAACCTTGTCAAGAGCAAGTGTCTTGTGTTTCTTTTTTCTCAACGTCTAGGATAAACCTTGGTTCACAGCAGTATGAAAGCAGTTTTGAGTGATGCTAATTAATTTCCATATTGTTTATTTATTTAGTGCGAAGCACCGCGCCCCTGAGTCTGCACTCTGTGCGCTTGCACCCAGCTACCGAGCTTCAGGCAAGGGGCTAGAGGTTAAAATATACAGACACACACAGACAGAGAGACAGCGGCTCGGGTCATCCTTGAATTCCCCAAGAATGCCCCCTTTATTGTGTTCAGGGGCAGATTATATAGAGATAGCCACACCCCAGCCAAACCCACCAGAAACCACTCTCCTGCCATTAGGAACTCCTGAAGATCTCATGCTCAGAGCAGCTGTAGGCACTCAGATCAGGGAATTACAAGAAATTCAGGATCTGGGGGTCTCACTGCTCCCAACAATTTAGTACTTTTGTGGGTCAAACTCAGATTCTTGAACATTGTAGGCCAATGTTCTCCCACTGAGCTGTATTCTTAGTCCCAAATGGACTCTTAAAAAGAAAGAAAAATAAAAAATACTTAAGTATTAGAATATAATAAAAACAATCATAATTAATAATGCCTTAAGCTTACACCTGATTTAAAGAGTCATGTACTGGGCTGTAACAGATGTTTAAACATCTTACTATTACTTTGTCTTATCAGCAAATACAGAGGCTCACTGTATCTGCCTTTAGACTTGGGAGAACGGTGGAATGTGAATCCCTAAAAGGCACAGGGGAGGGATGGTACCAAAGGGGAAAGATGTGTGTGTGTGTGTGTGTGTTTGCATGCAACCTGCACAAAAAATGTGTAAGGTTAAGCAGCAAAAGCATCCTCTGAAGACATCTCACTTTTCCTTCCCGTACAAATTCAATATGCTCCAACATATCCGTCTATAAAGAAAGCTAAAGCTGCCATTGTGCGCAAAGGCATTAGCCAGTTGCTGTCACCCAAGGCAGATCGCTGTGTGTCCACCATGCGCTTCTGCTCCAGGCTATTCTAGGAAGCTTCTGGATTCTAATCTAAAAGCGGTATCTGGAAAAGAGATAATAATTTGTGTTCACATAGCAGTTTTCATCCAAAGGACTTAAATCACTGCACAAAGATATAAGTATGACTATCCCAGATGGAGCCAGTCAGACAGAGGGACTACTGCCCCTGTCAGCAGGTCGGAGAGAAGGAGCCCCTGAGCTCAGAGCACAGCCCTACACCATAAATTACTGAGTCGTGGCCTCTCTTGATTGGGGGCTGGGCTATTAATGATGAGATTTTTTTTTCTTAAATGAAGTAGAATATCAGGCTTTAGAATTAAGAATTTTAGCATATGCCCAAAACATGAAAATGAATGCTTTTGAAACTGCTGCCTTTGAGGCTGCCTGGTTATTTAAAACGAGAAACTGGTAAATTAGTTTGGTAAGTGTTGTTCTAAGTGGATGCTGCATCTATTTATTTATTTATTTATTTATTTATTTACAATCCACAACAAATGGGATGAGACAGGAACTATTTTCACTTCACACATTTTGCGGTTGAGGATAATGTGTGGAAGAAGAGAAAAAGAACCAGGATTCAGAGGGAGGCAGCTCGACACCTCCTTCTGGTTAGCGAGCACTCTGTGTCAGCTACCTTGTGAGACGTTCTGCCGGTACTGGGCTTTGAACCTAAGGCACCAGTCATGAGAAGCAAGCATTCTACGGGGGAACTACAGCCTCGGTCTTTGTGTGAATCCATTCAAATTATCTCAGTGTTTGTTCACCAAATGCTAAGAGGTGGCTAGATTGTCAGCCCAGTAAAGGTTTACAAAGGCACAGTAATTTGTCTGAGCTCACATGAAGCTAGGATTTTGAAAGCAGACAAATGGTTGGTAGGCAAGAAGGAAGTCTTAGGATTGCTCCTGCCACGAAGTGGTTGTGTGACCCCGAGTCCATCTGTAGATTTTGCATCTTCGTATCTTCCCCTGTATAAGGAGGATACATACTGGGGTGCACTGCTGTGAACTCCGGTCCACTGCCAAAGTTCTGGGGCTCCGTAACTGTTTTCTATTTAGTCCCTTGTTTGAAATCCTTGGAGGGGAAAAAAAAAAAAACCACACCGAACCTGAAAGTGACTCTGGCGGCCAAATTTAGAAAACAGATTTCGAAAGGAGAGAAAAAAAAAAAGCAGTTTACAAAATGTCTTTATTTAGAAAGTGAGACTGTCCTGCCCAGAGTCTGTTCAGTTTGTGACTCAGTGACCAGATACAGGCCACACTACTCCCCCTGCCTGGCCACTTCTCCTGGCTGAAAGTCATAGAACCTAAGTCAGGGGTCCTTTCTGCCCATGGACTGGCCCAAACTGGAAGAAACCCATCTTGCGTGGGAGGCCCTGAGAGAGAAGCAGCCAAGGTTTTCATGTGGGTGTTCTATCTTGAATTCAGAATGTCTGTATCTTTTCGTCTACCTCTGTTTTTGTTCTTAGTGGTTATTATTTAGTGACACAACCCACTGCTCACATGAACCAGTTTTTTTTTCTCTTCCACAACCTTATGGTGAGCTATGGGGACACTCACAAGACTATTTTCCATACCTCTGTGTGGCTCTTGTTCAAAAGGATTGGTTTGGGCTGAGATGCCTCAGGTGATAAAGGCACCTGCAATCAAGCCTTATGACTCAACTTTGAGCCTTAGTGCACACACACACACACACAATAAATAAATAAATAGATAGATAGATAGATAAATAAATAAATAAATGTAATATTTTTTCAGTGTGGGTTTGAATTTGTGGTAAGCCTTAGCAATGAAAATCACTTATGAGTCAGACTTGATGGCACGTGCTTTAATCTCAGCACTTGGGTAGTGGAGCAGGTGGATCTCTGTAAGTTCAAGGCCAATGTGGTCTACATAATGAGTTTCAGGATAGCCAAGGTTATGTTAAGAGGCCCTGTCAAAAGGATAAAGAAAGAAAGGAGAAAGAAAATTAGTTACATGCTCACACTGCCTCCACTTTACTTGTCTTTTTGTAAAATGATGCTCACACGACACCAAACAGCATAATGTTCATGGACGTCATTTGGATAAAAGTGAGTCGCTGTGATAATGAAAAGAGGGCTTTGATAATGCCTCTTATCCAGAGAGACTGGCAGGGGTGTGCATGATGCCAGTGCTTTGGCAACGGACAGTCCCTAGCTAGAATCCTGTCATTTGGGCAGGTTATTCCGACTCTATAGGTGTTTTTAAGTTTGTAAAACACTAGGTTGTTGAAGCATGGAAAGACTAGTCATGAGGTGGCTGACATAAACTAATAAGTGGAAATCATCGTTGTAGTTATCAGTTACTAAATCACGATGCAGAGCCGTGAGGTTCAGAGGATTGATTGTCTGAGACAGATGTCCTGTGGAGAAATGAGCTGCCCAAGACACTGCACACCCTGCTCTTCTACACTCAATAGAAGCTAATTCTGCAAAAAATTATCCTCAAACACACCACATCTTGATGAAAGGGGGACAAGTGTCTTTCTTCTCTTTAGACACCCTGCCTGAGTCTGCATCTTCTATGACCGTAGGAATTCAGTCACTGTTAAGGAGATCAGGCCTTTCCTTTACATTTAAAGGCACTGAGATGGTTGTAATTCCAGGAAATTATTTTTATGTGTTTTATTTTTTGACATTGGGTCTCCTGTATCCTTGGATGACCTTCACCTGACTGTGTAGCCAAGGACGACCTTGAAATTCTGACCAGGGTGTTTCTGCTTCTCAAGTGATAGGATCATAGGTGTGTGCCACTATGTTGAGTCTGGGCAGGGCTGAGAATCAAATCCATGCTAGGCGAGCACTCTACCAATTGAACTGCATCTCTTCTGTGTATAAGTAGTGTTTTGCTTGCATGTGTGTGCACCACATGCATGTCTGGAATCCACAGGGGTCAGAAGAAGGCACGGGATACCCTGGAACCAGTACTACTGTGGAAGATTGTGAACCAAGGTTCTGGGAATGGAAGCTTGTTCCTCTGCAAGAACAACCAGTGTTCTTAACCTCCGGGTCTCCAGTACATACCCCTCATTTTTGTTTTAAACCAGATTTTCTTTTAAGTTTGTTTGTTTGTTTTGAGACAGAGTTTCACTAGGTATCTCTGGCTGTCCCAGAACTTGCTATGGGACTCAGGCTGGTCTCAAACTAACAGAGATTCACTTGTCTCTTTATCCCAAGAACTGGTATTAAAGGCATACACTACCATGCCTGAATGCTTTTTTTTTTTTTTTTTTTGAGACAGTGTTTCTCTGTAGTTTTGGAGACTATCCTGGAACTCACTAGAGCAGGCTGGCCTTGAACTCACAGAGCTCCATCTGCTTCTGCCTGGGATTAAAGGTGAGTGCCACCACCGCCCGGATGCCTGATTGCTTTTAAATTAGTAATTTAAAAATATTGTGTGTGGGTGTGCATGTCTGCATAGAGGTCAGAGGACAGTTTCTCGGAGCTGGTTCTGTCTCTCTACCATGTGAGTCCCGGGGACTAAACTCAGGCCCTCAGCTCGGCGACAAGCACTTTTACCAGCTCATCCATCTTGCCAGCTCAACTTTTGTTAATATGCAGAAAGTCCTAGTGTGCAATAATTCCTTACCATGCAGAGATTCTGCTCTCTTTCCCTGGGAATCACTAATATAAGTCACCAGTTATCAATCTCATTCGACATAGGTTTTGCCCCTTTGTGCTACGCATTGTTCTCAGTACCTTAGACACGCCGTCTCGTATCAGTCGCAACCTCCCACTCTCATTTTAAACGTTATCTCCTCAGAGAAGCCTTCCTTGCTCCAAGCTGACCTTGTCTCCACCTTTCCATTATTCCCTATCATTTCATCCTGTTTATTTCCTTCGGAATACCGATCACTATACGCAATTAGTTACTGATTTCACTACTCGTTTACCACTGTCCCTCCAGCCAGACGAAGGGCTTTGAGAGCAGGGTCCTTGTTGAGTTGGCTTTCCTCAGAAATATCTCAGAGAATCCAGAAGCAGGGACAGTGGCTTGATTTGGCATGGAGGCAAGGTGAATTGATTATTTATTGAATAGTGCATTGAATAGCAGTATGAAGTATATTCTTTTATTTTCTCCACTCCTCTAATGAGGAAACTGAGAACTAGCAAGTCAAATGAACTCATGCTGAAGCTAGGAATGTATAGAACTGGTTGAAAAATCCGGTTCTCCTTGACCTCAGGGTCCAAGTTATTTACTTCTCGGGCCCCAGAAACAAAAGACTGAACCGCCGCTGCTGTGTGTGCTCTTAGGTCTCTTTGTCTCTCTGCAACTCTCCTTTTCATTGGAAAATGAGAGGTGGAGTTAGACATCCTCTTTATAGCAATATTTTGTCATTTATGGTATCTATGACTGAAGGAAGTCAACGAAGGAACTGGGAAAACTGGCTTGAGGCCTTTAAGAGTGCTGATCTTGGGGCCGGGGAGAATGGCTCAGCCGTTAAGAGTGTGAACTGCTCTTGCAGAGACTCCAGGTTAAATAGTCAGTGTCGTATCTCAGACATGCTTCTTCAGGCACCTGTGCTCATGAGCATGCACACGCACGCATGTAACTATAAAATAAAATTTAAAAAGAATACTGAGCCCAGAGGGGGTGATGCCTGCCTTTAGTCACATCTCTTAGGAGGCAGAGACAAGTGGATCTCTGAGTTCAAGGCCAGCCTGGTCTACAGAGCGAGTTCCAGGACAAGCAGGGCTGCACAGGGAACCCAGTCTTGAGAAACCAAAATGAAAAAGAATACTGATCTTCAGTACTCCCTGCCCCCTTTTCCCTTTCCTTCACTGAAGATTTGCTGATTGTGTGGGTTTTTTGTTTTCTTCCTAGACAAGGTTTCTCTGTAGCTTTGGAGCCTGTCCTAGAACTAGCTCTTGTAGACCAGGCTGACCTCGAATTCACCGAGATCCACCTGACTCTGCCTCTGGAGTGCTGGGATTAAAGGTGAGCGCCACCACTGCCCGGCTGATGATTGTGTTTTATGTGTTGGTTGTCACAGGGATCCAAAGACTCAGAGAACGTAGACCTTGGCATTACAGCTGCTGGAAGTCCTGTGGGGCCAATCCTGTGACAGTGTGGTTTGTGAGGATCAGGGTGACACGGGGAGGGTGGGGTTAATTCCATCAGGTGTGTACATGTTGATTGTCGTGGCGATAAATATGGACTTGTGTGTGGGGGACGGGTGTAATGCTGACCTGGGCCTTAAGGAAAGAATAGTTCCCCAGAGGGACAAGCCAAAGGTGAGGCTTCCTGGATGCGCAGAAAGAGCAAGAACAGCCTGGACTGTTAAGGCAAGGAGTTAGCTACCAGGCTAGCGGAGCAGAGGAGAGCCCCCTTTTGCCTTCTACTCTTTCACTTAGAAAGCTCCCTGGCTGAGGTCTCTACAAGTGTGGTGAGGTAAAAGGTGTGAATGCCATTAGGAAGCTTGACAGTGCTCAGACAATTCACAATGAAGACTTGGCCTTAAGGTGTTTGTGACATTTGGAGAGGAAGGAGATGGATTAGAGGCTTTTGAGGGAGGAACTGCAGGACTTGGTGACTGAATGGCCGACAGAGACTAGGGACTTAGAATGGACCGGTGCCCAAGTATAAAGTGTGACCATTTAGAAATAGAGGGACTTTGGAGTCAGGTGGCAGAGGTACCACTGTTCTGTTTGGATAATCAGTTTGAAGTGTCACTTAAGAGAGCCAAGAGTCCAGCACCCACCTTCTCTTCACCCTGCAAGAGCTGTCCTAGCCCGAGTCAGTCATTTTTGGGCTAATTTCCCTGTGCCCCCCCCCCCCCCCGGGGAATCAAATTCTCAGAGTTAAACTCGCCTTTCTGAGCCTGACATCCATCCAGGATAACAGCAGCATATGGAAAACTTCCTGGGCCCCCACTGACAAACGCGTGGATTGTGGAAGACATGTTTGTATCAGACAGTGGCTTTTGCAAACACCAGATTACAGAGAAACCATTTCCATGGAGCTTTCTCTGGCCCTGACAGGCTCTGACTCTAAACTGGCTCCTAAGAGCTATCCCCCACCCCCTCCGCACACACATTTAAGGAGCGGATTTTTAAAAAGGAAATGGGGTTGTATAACGTGCAGCCTGGTTCCCCTTGACAACTGGAGAAAACCCTGAGTTTGAGTGGCCGGACCCACTTCCACTCATTACCTCTGGAGACAAGACTTCTTGTGGCCCTAATCCTTGTAAAATGAAGGGACTGGAATCATATGTCTCAGCTCAAATATCCAGCGGTCACCAGGCGGTGGCAGGGTCGAGCAGGTGGACTCTTAGGGGGGCTGTTTCCAGGGTCCTCTTTAGGGAAGAAGACGGCCTTGGAGGCAAGCACTCCATCCCGGCCCTGGCTACTTCCCTCATAATTACAGCCTAGGGCTGAAGACAGGGGCACGCCCTGTGTCCTACACCCCTATTCCTGGGATGCTATCAGAAGCCTCTACATTTCTCCACCCTCTCCTCGCGGCACTAAACCCCACTGTCATGCTTATAAATCCCAAGAGCAAAGGGTGGCACGATTCCTCCCGCGCCCCTGCGGGCTGAAGGCGGGCACTAAAGCAGTGCAGTTCCAAGCTTCCCCTGCAGAAGCCACGCTCCTGACTTGGTCCGGGGATAGAGGGGGCGCGAGAGAGCAAGTGGGCGGGCGTCCCATCCTCCGCATCCTCCTCCAAGTCCTGGCGCGCAGGGAGGGAGCGCTGCGCTGCGCCGGGCTGCGCATCGCGGCCCACTTGCCGCCTGTCCCCTGCCCTGGCTGGGCCACCTCCCCGGGCTGCCGGTGGAGGGCTTCGAGGCGCTAACGTTACGCTGTTTCCGGTTTTCCAGAGGGCTCTGTTTCCCCTCCCAAGGCGGCGGCGGCTGAGCGGCGGAGCCCCCCAAATGGCCTGGCCAGATGCGGCAGGTTTGCTGCTCAGCGCTGCCGCCGCCACTGGAGAAGGCTCGGTGCAGCAGCTACAGCGACAGCAGCAGCAGCAACAGCAGCAGCAGCAGCAGAAGCAGCAGCAGCAACAGCAGAAGCAGCAGCAGCAGCAGCAGCAGCGAGAGCGGCGGCAGCAACAGCAACAGCGGCAGCAGCATCTCCCGTCCCGCTGCGCCCCCAGAGCCGCGGCCGCAGCCGCAGCCGCAGCTCCGCAGCCCCGCAGCCCCGAGAGCCGCCGCCCGCTCGCGAGCCGCAGCCGCCGGCGGCATGAGGCGCGACCCGGCCCCCGGCTTCTCGATGCTGCTCTTCGGTGTGTCGCTCGCCTGCTACTCGCCCAGCCTCAAGTCGGTGCAGGACCAGGCGTACAAGGCACCCGTGGTGGTGGAGGGCAAGGTACAGGGACTGGCCCCGGCAGGCGGCTCCAGCTCTAACAGCACCCGCGAGCCGCCCGCCTCGGGTCGGGTGGCGCTGGTGAAGGTGCTGGACAAGTGGCCGCTCCGGAGCGGGGGGCTGCAGCGCGAGCAGGTGATCAGCGTGGGCTCCTGTGTGCCGCTCGAAAGGAACCAGCGCTACATCTTTTTCTTGGAGCCCACTGAGCAGCCCTTAGTTTTTAAGACGGCCTTTGCCCCGGTCGACCCTAACGGCAAAAACATCAAGAAAGAGGTGGGCAAGATCCTGTGCACTGACTGCGGTGAGTCGCCCCCTCCTTCTGCTGGAGAAAGGGGGGGAGGAGGGAGGTGGTGGAGGATGGGGGTGGGGCGGAGAGGTGCCGCAGGTGCCCAGGCCTGGCAGCGCTCGGCCGCCGGGGGGTGGGGCCGCCCCTGGACAGGGCGCCGGTCGCGGGTGGGTGAGGGTGTGGGCTTGGGGAGAAGGAGAATAAGGCTCAAAGTGTGTGCTAGGGGCGATAGCTGGTGGGGAGGCGCTGGCCTGTGCCAACAGGGATCTGCGGCTGATGTATGGCATGTGGGGCTGGAAAGCTGCCATCATAGCCCAGTAGCGGAAGGGAAAACGGTGAGGTCCGGGCGGCGCTGGCCTGAGGCTCAGTGAGTCAGGAGTGACCCTCGGAGGCCTCGCCCGCTCCGCTCCCGGGGGCCTGCCTTGGCCAGGCTGGCAGGGTCTACAGGAGCAGCTGGGCAGACTCTCAGGCTGTGAAGGCCTCCGCTTACAAGTTCTCCTAGGGAATGATCGCCCCCGCCCCCTCCTTCCTCTCCCGGCTCGTTGCTCTGCTCATCCACACCGCTGGCGCAGGGAGAGTTGGACTTTTTCTGCTACTGTTCCGTTCTCCGTGTGTCTCTGGGCTATTTTTTTTCCCTCCGTCGTGCTTCGCCTGTTTTGCTAAGCGAGTAGTTATCTGTCCCTTCTTAGCCCTCAGCACCAGCCAGCAGACACTCTTTTAGCAGTTTGTGAAGTGTCTCACCTGGTCCTGGTGGTGGTGAGGAGAGAGTAACTTGCTTTGGCTGAATGTTTGAAGTTCAGCTCTGACACCTTCCTGGCGTATTGACCGCGTTTATCTTCCCAATGTTGGGTGCTGTACAGGAATGCTGGTGGTTATAAAAGAAACACAAGCCTGCACATCTGTGCAGCCCCAGGGTGAAGGGCTCTCATTCAGAAGTCAAGAAATGACACTTTAACAGCTTTGTCTTGTTGTCCCCAAGTCCCACTGATTTCTCAGTAAAACATTTCTTTAAAGGCTGAATCCGCGGTGTTTAGTGTAACCCAGGACTCTTGGATCCCTGAATTGTGATAGAGCTCCCGAACTCGCATAGAAGTTGGTGTATTTACCAGTTTATTGACCGAACCTGGGTAGCATAGACAGGCTTGACTAGCCAAAAATAAAATAAAATAAAAAAATATGTGTAACAGCTAGTTGGAAAATCTGCTTTCATCTTTCTAGAGCAATCAATGCCTTTGGCTTTTGGAAGCTTCCCTCCCCCTACTCCTCTAAGAGGCAAATTTTAGACAGTTAGTTGTGGGAGTGTATCTAAGCACTGTGCTAAACCCTGATCACTTTAATGAGAAGAATCTTGCAAGTGTCTTAGCATGGAGAGAGAAGCTTGGGGAAGGACAGCAGTTTACGGTTTGGTTTTTGGTTATTATTCTAAGCAATATTATTGCCTGCTTTTTTTTAAATTTGGGTTTATGCTCTGAAAAGTTTTGTGATGACGACTTGAGACCAGCTAAGAATTTCACTCTCTTCTCGTTTTTAATTCTATTAAGTACTTTATCTGAGGTCTCTTGGGGAATTGTGGAACTAACTGTATCTTGCAGTGGGAAGTAGACAGTAAAAACAGGTATTGAACCTTGTCCAAGGACAGCTTTTGTTGGTTGTTGATGAATTGCTCCTGAATTCATACAGTGTGCACCTCCTCTTGATCCTTGCTTAGGGTCTGATAGCTATTGCCAATTGCTATCACACTGGCTCCCCTGCCCTTTGTCTCCTTCCTTGCACCTTGGTTGTTTGAGTGAGCATTTAATAGTTTCAACAGTTGAATAGCAAAGATCATGAAAGATTTGAAGTCATAAATATACTCTGCTTTAGACTAAGGGCATCTCGTATTATTTATGTGTAGTATAGTTCTTGCAGAGATAAATTTAGGACTGCGATCACTTGTAAAGGGAAGGCCCTCACACATCATAAATTATCGAGGAGCAGGAATGAGTATGGCAGTAAATATTTTAGAATACAAAAAATTATGCCTTGGATGATAGTGTACAGATAGGCATCAGAGGAGCTTTACATAAGAGGATGAGAAACTAAAGGGCGTTTTGTGAGAGGAGGAGACTTTAGGAACTGGAGATAGTGTGGCAGAAGAATATAAGCTCTATTATCTTATATTCTATTATGAGATTAAAGAAAACATGTGCTGTAATGGCTTATTAAATGAGGAAACAGAATGAGCCTAACTAACCACAACACCTTCCTTGTGCTCAGCAGGAAATAGCTAACACATTCATTTTCTGTTTTCTATTCTAAAGAAAGCCCTGTGGGCCACAGGGTCATTGGGAACAGTCTCTCCTTGGAGCAGATTTGCCCATTGCAAAATAGGGAAGCTGGCACTTGGAAGCTGTCATTGTGGCGGTTACATTGAGCAACTGGGGTTGAATTGTTACTTTGTTCAGTCACTTTCAGCTCTGAGCTGTCTGGGCTCCAGAGGTGTGGTTCCTGGGGAGGTCTTTGAAACTGTGTTTGGGGAGGGGACGTAGGGGTGATGTGCTACGGTATGGAAGAATACTGTGCTTAAAAGCACACTTCTCAGTCACAGTCATCGACCCAAGGATCATCCTGGATTCTTCCCAAAAGGTCCTCATCATGGCTGGGTGCAACTGTGGAGAGAGACCTGAGAGTCTGTGATCTAAGGTAGAGGGTAACTAGGGGTCTGTCCAGAAAAGCAATGCCTAACCAAAGGGGCATCTTTTATAGATTCAAAGTATAGCATTTAATCAAAACGACTACCTCTAGTGGTAAAGAGTAAAATCTTTGCATTTCTAAGAAATTTGCGTATATGGGTATGTTTCTGTGGAAAGGGGTGGTAGAGCTACAAAGGCCTTATAGGGACGGTGTGACGCTGTGCCACGCCACAACTGTGTCCTGTTCTTTACACAGTTCTCTGCTGTAAGAGGGGCTCACACGTTATTTGGTGTAGTTACACCCCGTCTTGTTACTTTCTCGGATATGTGTTTTAAAGCCATTTCCTAATTGAGTATGTTCAGGAGGCAGCAGGAAAGAAGACAGCGGCCTCTTTTGGGACTCGCTGACTTGTGGTCCTCCAGTGTGAGGTGTGCTTCTGGGGACTTGGAAACCAATCTGGCAACCAGATTCACGCATGAGAGGAAGGTGGCTCACAGAACTCAGTATAGCAAAAGTGGTCGCATATTTTTAAAGCGATGTTTATTTGCAGAATCTTTTCTTTCCCAGCCAGCTGGGGAGCCAGCTGTGCTACAGCCTGAAGATGGAAAAGTGAACCAGATTAGACACTGACCAGTGCCAGCGGCTTGGTTATAGGTTCAGGGAGCGAATTGCCACCCTAATGCCATTATTTCTTGGGTGGTTGCTTTCCTCCACAGAGAGCAATTTGTGGGACAGAAATAGCATCTTATCTTTGAGATCTTCTTTGTCCTCCTCACTGCCCCCGGCAGTGTTTGGTACTATGTCTAGTTTAGATACTCTTTTATGTGGATGAAACTCATAAAAGGAGCTTCCAGATTCATGTTGAAACAATCTCAACTTTCTGATCTGTGGCACCAAGTTCTGTGCGGAGGGGGGCAACTGAGTCTGTCGTTAGTCTTTACGCATCACCATGGAAACCCATTTTCTTTCCTTTCCCTCCCCCACCCCCCACCCAAAGGAGGCCTTATCAATTAGAGAACTTGGTGACTCTGAGTGCTAAGATGACCTGAGAGGCGGGGAAGAAAGGTCCTGCAGGAGAAGAAGCTTCCTGGGGGTGGGAGGAGGTAGGCTGCCACACCCCCTCCCAAATTTAAATGCAAATGAAAGAGCTACTTGATTAGCAAATGTTTTGGGATCTTTCCAGTTTACAGTCTAAATGACTAACTTCCTTGTAGCTCCCAGTCAAGGCGTTTGCAGCCGTCTTGCCAGCCTTCATTAACCAGGGCTTTGTAACTGTATTCTCTAGTAACAGCTTGTTTTTAAAATGAAGCTACACTTATGCTTTTTGTATAAGAAACATATTTTTATGGCTCAAAATTCAGCAAGTATATCAGACTATAGAGTGTAAGTTTTCCCTTGTCATGTCCTCAGCTACCCTGCCCTAAACAATTGTAAACATTGCTTAGTTTTGAAATGTGTCTTTTTCTAAAAAGCAGTTTTTGTAGTGTTTAATTGTTTTTTTTAAAAAGTAGATAGAGACTGTTAACTTTGCCATTAAGACAATTTTTTTAATTTTTATGATTTATTTATCTTAATTTATGTGCATTGGTGTGAAGGTGTCAGATCCTTTGGAACTGGATTTTCAGACAGTTGTGAGCTGCCATGTGGGTGCTGGGAATTGAACCCGGGTCCTCTGGAAGAACAGTTAGTGCTCTTAACTGCTGAGCTATTTCTGCAGCCCCCACTAAGACAATTTTATGGTAAATTCTTCCCAGGTTACAACCCAAGATCTCAACTACCCGGGTCCTGCTATTTTCTGAGTCCTCTTCTATGTCAAGTCATCTAGTCAAAGATCTTTCTGTTTCACTTTTCCCACATCTTACCTAACAAATACAATCCTAGGATAAGACACTAAAATCTCAACTCAGTTTTCAGATACTTTGCAGTTAAAACATTCCATGGCCAGGCGTGGTGA
Source organism: Alexandromys fortis (assembly GCF_014885135.2). Lineage (NCBI taxonomy): Eukaryota > Metazoa > Chordata > Mammalia > Rodentia > Cricetidae > Alexandromys > Alexandromys fortis. The sequence goes on from NW_026068214.1 coordinate 613,199, forward strand.
TACCGGCTTTCAGTCCTAGCATGGTGCCATCCAGCCAAGGATACATGGTATGCTGTTTAAGAAACAATATATATGTGTGTGTGTATATACTTATATATATATCTATAGATGTATCCATATATACAGATTCTCCATGACAGTGGATTTTGTGGGTCTTCACTGCGATGCTGAAGAGCGCCACCAAAAGGCTTGTCTGTGGAAGTGAGGGCTGAGTCTTTTTGTCCATACCTCAGGAGAGTCCCTATGTGAGGAAGCTCAAGATTCCATGTCTGTGCAGAATTTGACCATGCTTGTATGTTGATGATTCTAGAGGGATCTAGAGGGTTACCTGAGAACTGTTAGAATGTCCACCGAGGTAAATGATTGGAATGTTTGAGCAGGTCAGGGAAATGCCTTTTGGGTAAGTAGAGGAGAAAGTAAATATGCAAATATCTAAACAGTGGGACTCCACCCCCTGAGTCGGCTTACTGGCATTTGGTGTTTTAAATATTGACTTGGGAAAGGAATGGTGATATCAATATCAGTCTGGGAAATATTTTTAGATTTTTCTTCCTTTTTTCGAGACATGGTCTCACTATGTAGCCCTGGCTATGTGCCCAGCACCCTGTGCAGTTTTTAACAACATATTCTCGGGTTTTCCTTTTTCAAAGGTTAAAATGGTGTTAGTATAAATTTCACTAAAGATATGCTCCCATCCAGTTTTGAGTTTGGTGGGATAGATGGATGTGGAATGAGAAGTATTGTCTTCCCCATTTCTGTGAATTAAGCCTTTCATTCCAGTTACTTTTTGAAATCTTTCCACAGAAAAAAAATCTAGTTTAAGAGTTTCCAGGGGTGATGTAGGCAACTCTAAGAAATGGAGTTGACTGTGAAAGTATGCTATCACGACAAAGTTGAAGATGGTCTCTTTTTCCTGTTTATAATTAGTTTTGATAATAAAGCGACCTGTTCCTTAAAATTTAAAACGAAGCACCATCTTTTTCCTTTCCAGTGTGTGTGTGTGGTGGGGAGAGGGATAAAAAAAAAATAAGATTACAAAAGAAGATGTCAGTTCCAAATAAAATCCTTGCATGATCTGTCGATTTTCTCTTGAGTGGCAGGGCTCAAGTCGTCGCTAGGAGAGAATTTTGTTTTGAAAGCGTCCTCGTAAACTGCAAGGACGTCTGTTAAGCATCATAATCAAGCATGCTAAAGGAGAAGCCATGCATACCGTCAGAATGCTCAGCCAATCTACCCAAACATCTCAGACCCACTCTCTGCTGAAATGTCTAGTCTTTATGAAATTAGACTCTTTCAATAATAACAGTGCACAGGCTCCACTAGTAAGATGGCTCAGTGAGTGAAGGTGCTGCTGTCGAGGCTGACAACCTGAGTCTGACCTCTGCTGGGTGGTGGTGGCACACGCCTGTAGTCCCAACACTTGGGAGACAGTGGCAGGCAGATCTCTGTGAGTTCAAGGCTAGTCTGGTCTACAAAGCGAGTTCCAGGACAGCCAGATTTAAACAGTGAAAAACTAAGAGAGGAAGAGAGAGAATTGACTTCTGTAGGTTGTCCTGAAACTTCCATGCACACACCATACACAGTAGCAGACACACACATACACCAAATAAATAAATTAACTAATTAATAAGTAAGAAAATAACAATGTGCACAGATTAATCTTGCTGAGCTAGAGCGCCATGCAACTCTGTAAGAAGTTGGGCAGACATGGAGGACAATCTGAGGGCATTAGAATGGCATAAAGAAACCAGACATGCTAGAAGCCAGGCAAAGATTTGGCCAGGGAAGCTTTGGCCAATCTGGGGTGAAAAGACAGATTGCACTGATTGAAATCAGTCGCTGCCAATCAGCTGCGATGCTTTTGAGAATTATGAAGTGAAGTTGAATCCAGGACTTTTCCCCCTGGCTAGTTGCTTCAAGGAGAGTGTGGCATATGAGCTCAATCTACAGTCACATTCCCCTCCCACTCTGTATGTGCAGCGAGAGCCAAATTCCTCTCCGGGGACCGTTTCTGGGACAGAGGTACAGCTTCTCCAAAGCTGGTGCTTCTTCTGTGAGCCTCTGCTCAGGACACGGCTGTGCTGCTGGCCTCCTGAGGTGGGTGAGAAGTGGCTGACATTTTACTTCCCTTGCAGATGTTTCCAGAAGGGCAGAGGTACAGGTATCCCCAGAGCTTCTCTGTCCACTCGCAATACAGACCCGTGCCAGGATAATGACACTCAGGTTACTCTCTGTGATCTTGCTGGATGCAAAGTAGTCCTTTATGGTTTCTTTCCCTTAAATTTAAGTCATTCATGGATTCTCTACCCTGTTTAAGGACACTGCCCCCCCCCTTTCCTCTTTGTCTGGTTTATGAGGACTGAGAAAGGACTGTCCTTGTCCATTAGTCTGGGATGTTTTACTTGGCCTTGATCTTGGTATTGGCCCATCTAACAAGAACCAAAATGAACTAACTCAGAATTGAATGAAAGGAAGGTCACCACGTGGCTACCCAGTCTGTGCAACAGCCAGGGCAGCATCAGTTCTGTTATGAAAGCAATGTGATTGGTGTCCCAAAGGTTTTGTTATTTAAAAGGAATTTAAATTTTTTTTTTATCCTTTAGATGTTTATTTCAACAAATTGGCTATAGATCCTGTCATTGGTGATTTTTCAGTTCTGAAGTATGTATGTGTAGCTTAGATGGTCTGAAATGTCAGTCACTGTAGATTGTGTGAAATGTCGTCTACGGCAGCACAGTGCTGGGGGACGGGGTGGGAGGGCATCATAAAGAGAAGGAGGGCGTTATCGGTTAGAGAATTGACGAAATTTCCTGGAGCAGTTTGGGATGTGATTCCAAAAGTGAGAGACGGATGAGGTGGGAATGGTTGGAAGATAAAGGGAGATGAATCGGTTAATTAAAGTCAGTTCCGCGCAGAGAGCAGCATTCTCGGTAGTAGACGGCCATGGCTGTGGTTGGCAGAAAGACATGAAAGAAAGGGAGAAATACTTAAGGAGCTTAGAAAGGTGGCGTACGGTGATAGTGCCCTGTGCTTGTAAGCAGCATTTGAAGTCTTAGTTTAGAAACAATTTGGGGGGTTGGAGAGATAGCTCAGCTGTTAGGAGGACTGGCAGATTTCCCAAAGGACGCAGGTTCGATTCCCAGCGCAGGCACACACACACACACACACACACACACACACACACACGGTAGCTCCCAACTGGCTATAACTCCAGTTGCAGGGGATCTGACTCCTTCTTCTGGCTTCCATGGGCACCAGGCACACACAATGGTGCATGAGCAAACATACAGGCAAACACCTATATGCAAAAAATAAAAAGACAAAACCAAAAACAGTGTATGACAGTCATAGAGGCACACGACTTTAATCCCAGCATTCTGAAGGCAGAGGCTGGCAGATCTCTCTGAGTTCAAGGTTAGCCTGGTCTACAGTGTGAGTTCCCTGACATACAGGGCTATGCAGAGAGACTCTGCCTAAAACAAATAAAAACCATCCCATGAATGTGGCAATGTGGCTTGTGTATACTTTGTCAAATTTAATAGTTTCATGTTTGGAGATGGTATTATAACTGGTATTATTAACTTGATTTCATTTTCCAGTTACTCATTGTTAGTACATTTGCATCTTAATATCTAAGGAACACCAGCTCCATGACCCTTCATTAATACCCAAATCTGTAGGTGCTTAAATCCCTTATGGATGCTATAGCATTGGATATAAACTACATATATTCTCCTAGTCATCAATAGGTTGCTTGGAATACCTAATATGATGTAAAAGCTGTGTAAATAGTTGTTGATCTGCATTGCTTGGGAAGTAACGACAAGATGAAAGCTTGCATGTGTTCTACACAGAAGTAGCGATCACAGGCATAGCTACCCCGGACACATAGTCTGTTGATGCGGAAACCGTGGATACAGAGAGCTGACACAATTTGGAAAAGCAGTTCTTGAGTGTGATGATGGAGATTAAAAGTCAGGTCTTCATGAATGCTAGACAACCATGCTACCTACCAGTGAGCTGTAACCCCCGCCCTTCCATTTTTGATGTTGATTTTATATCCTGTGATTCTAATAAATTCACTTTTTTAGTGCCAGTAACATTTTTCTTTTTGGATTTGTTGAGACTTTCTATGCACATGATTATGTTGTCAGCAAAAAAGTTCAATTTTTCCTTTCTGTTTGCCGTTTCTTTCTTTTTCTTTCCTTATTGCACCAGCTAGGGCTGCCAAGTACAATGTTGAATAGGAGTGCTGAGAGCAGCCAGCCTTTTCTATTCGTGGGGGAAAACATCCAGACTTTCACTATTAATTATGATGTTAGATGAGGTTTCTGAAAATATGCCCTTCCTGTAAAACCAGAGAATCCTACTAAATGCAGTGTAATGGCCCAAGGCTTCAGTCTCCATGGTCAGGTGGACCTGGGCTTGGAAACCACCTTTTGAGTTTTCCAAATTGGAGGTTCTGGGCAAGTTACGTTCTGTGTCTCAGTTTCCCATAAAATGGGAGTGGTGGTCATTTAATAGGATTGCTATGGCTATTAAAAGAGAAAGTGCAGCCGGGCGATGGTGGCGCACGCCTTTAATTCCAGCACTCGGGAGGCAGAGGCAGGTGGGTCTCTGTGAGTTCGAGGCCAGCCTGGGCTACAAGAGATAGTCCCAGGAGAGGAACCAAAAGCTACGGAGAAACCCTGTCTCGAAAAAAATCCAAAAAAAAAAAANCCTCCTCCTCCTCCTCCTCCTCCTCCTCCTCCTCCTCCTCCTCCTCTCCCTCTTCTTCATTGGGTCTCACTGTGTGGCTCTGACTAGCCTAGACCTCCCTATGTAGACCACATTGACTTTGAACTCACAGAAATCGGTCTGCCTCTGCCTTCAAAATGCTGGGGCTAAAGATGTTTGCTACCAAGTCCGACCAAATATTTCTTCTTACTAACCTGGAATAACATAAACAGGAAAAGTGGGTAAATAGAAATTTTAAGTTCTAGAAGTATATTGAGCACACACCCAGATGTTTCTATTAATCTGAGCTTGAATTACCGGGCTGGATTTGTGGTGGGAAAGAGAGAGGAAAATGGGTTGCGTGAGAGAGGTCTTGTTTTAGGATAGCCCATAGGAGTCCTGGGTATGGATGCTAATCTCGTGGAGGGCCCAAATAGGCAATCTTAATGGGCTCGTGAGTATGTTGTCGTCACTTTGGGGGGACGTCTGTAGTAGATACTGCTTTTCCTCTGTTTCACAAACAAGAAGTCTAAGACCCAGGCTTGTCAGTGTCTCTCCAAACATCTCCTCGTGCTTCCGGGGTGAATGAACTCTTGTGGTCCTGCCAGGTCTGCTTTGACTTTTCAGTACATTGTAGCTTACATTTTACAGCTGTCAGGAGGAGTTGCTGAAAGACCCTGCTGGGCATGGCCAAAAGTTTCCGTAGTTTCAAAGCAGGGTCTCCTACTGACCCTGATTTGATTTGGGGTTTCAAGATGTAGGGACAGGCCCCCTTCATACCTAAGTTGGGGCAGCTCTGATAGCTGCCCATAGTCAGAGAGGAAATGGGGTCATGTGGCAGGTGACAGTTTGAGAGACCTTGCATTTGATTTTATTCTAAGTTATTTGTTAATTGATATGTAAACTCTGGAATTATAAAATTTTTCTTCTTAGATATTTGCAGGACAAGACTTCTTGCTTCGGGTTCTTTCTCTCTGTTGGGTACTATTAACCTGGGGGTCCTTGGCTGACCACAAATCCTGAAGAATTGTCTTGCAGTCTTAGAATCTGTCACCAGCATCACTGGCTGCCCCTTTGCTCTTTGGCCTAGACACATTTCGAAACTTCTCAAGTGACAGTTCAGGCCAAGAGACGAGAACCCTCTGGAAAGAGTCTGCAGCTGTCTCCATAAGGGCAGCACTTCGGCTCTGAGGCGTCTTTCTGCCCAGTGTTTGTCTGGAAAGCCCATGGTCTCCGCATGGCGTCATCACTGTTAGATACAGGTCTTCACTGTGCAGCTCTGTCTAGCTGAGAACTCACTGTGTGTGCCAGGGGCCCCCATACCTGCATCTGTCCTCCCAGTTCTGTCTTCTACATGCTGGGATTACAGGTGTGCACCACCACGCCTGGCTAATTTATTCATATTCATGCAAGCAGTTCCCCATCCCCCACCTTTTCTTCCTGAATTTTAGAATTCTCTATTGACAGTTTTCTTCACATACGGCAATGCTTTGGCTTGAGTTTCCTTTCTGTCTTGGTTAGTTGTCGTTTTGAGAGATCTACCACTTTCTCCTGCCACCCGAGATTTCCAAATAATCTCCACTCTGGTCTCCACAGAAGTGTCCACACTCTGGTCTCCACAGGAGTGTCCACACTCTGGTCTCCCTCAGGAGTGTCCACACTCTGGTCTCCCTCAGGAGTGTCCACACTCTGGTCTGTCCACACTCTGGTCTTCCTCAGGAGTGTCCACACTCTGGTCTCCCTCAGGAGTGTCCACACTCTGGTCTGTCCACACTCTGGTCTCCCTCAGGAGTGTCCACACTCTGGTCTCCTCAGGAGTGTCCGGTTTATCTCACTTGCTCATGCTTCAAGAGGCATGGCCAGGCACCATTTCTGTAGTGAGCTAAGAGTTCAGAGGTTACTGCTGTTCTTTTTTTTTTTTTTTCCCTAGTAGGCAACCTGAGGACTCTGGGAATCATAGTTTCTTAGATCCATCCTTTGATTTTTAAAGAGCACATTAACTATATTTCTTGTTAATGTTTCTCCACTTCCTGGGTGAGGCATTCTCTATGTCTGCTTGGTTGAAGCATTGGGTGGGAAATCCAGGGAGCTGGTGTAGTTTTTCCAAGGGGAACTCCCTTCCAGCACAGCACCACGTTCTGCGGACCCCTGGCCTTGAGCTCACAGGAGGCTCTGGAATTCAGCCTTCTTTCAGTCTCTTCCACTGGTGCCTGGGGCCGTGGGCATAGACTCTCAATGTGTCACCTTCTGCGCTCGCTCGCTGAGACCAGCATTGAGCTTCATAAGCACCAATTGACAACTCTCTTCCGGTAGACTGTGTGTGTGGATTTAGAGAGGCCAGGAGGGTTTATTTTCTGCCATGATGAAACCAGTAGATTAAGTAGGTGATCGTCCTGTCTGAATTCATCCCTGGGAGAGAGAAAACAGCAAGACTGCGCTTGGAGCAGCTCTCCTGACTTTGTCATAGGTTGATGCAATTGCAGGTAAAAGATAATGCAAAAAAGTTGTTTGTTTTGTTTTGTTTTGTTTTTAAGACAGAGTTTCTCTGTAGCTTTGAAGCCTGTCCTGGAACTCTGTCTATAGACCAGGGTGGCCTTGAGCTCAGAAAGATCCACCTGCCTCTGCCTCCGAGTGCTGGGATTAAAGGCTTGTGCCATCACTGCCCCGCAAGAATTTTCTTAAAGAGGGAGGGTAAAAATCTCAAACCACAACACAATCCATTTGTCAGAGTGAACCCAAAGCCCATAAATGAAGAGTTTCTTTGGAAGGGTATAGGGGATTCCAAAGGCAGCCTGTGTAACTGTTACATAGTTAGTTTTTCCGTCTGTCTCTCTGTCTGTCTGTCTCTCTGTCTGTCTGTCTCGCTCTCATTTAATTAATTAGCTAAGTTCTCTCTCTCTCTCTCTCTCTCTCTCTCTCTCTCTCTCTCTCTCTCTCTCTCTCTCTCTCTTTCTCTCTCTCTCTCTCTCCTGCAGCAGCCCATCTGCTGACTTACAGGTGTGTGCTGGTCTACCGGTTTCCCATACACAGCTTCTTCTCATGGATTTCACTTCCCCCTTTACCTGATGCTCAGGGCTCCTCCACCACCCACCTTCCTGCTCAGCCCTTCTGTTTTTCTCACTCTTAACCTAAATGCAACAACCATTCCTCAGCCACATAACCAAACAGCAGAAAAAAATTTCCAGAAATTTCTTCTGTGAAGTCCTCAACCCTTCCTTAGATTTTAGATCTCATAGTCTCTGTTGGAAGGTGGGATGCAGACCTGGGATGGGAGGAAGGTGGAACTGTCTGTAACAGGTCTTCCTGCATCGCTAGTGATGCTCACTGGCCTCTTAGTAGCATGTATGTTAATTTGTCTTGGCCAGATACTGACACTGATCCCTTCCAGATGGCCCCTCCAAGGCTCAGCCTGGGTGGCTCAGACCAGCACCGAGAAGACCGGTGCTGTGGATCTTTGGTCACTAAAGCGTTAAGTGACCCCTTCACTGAGATACTCTAAAGCCAATGAATGTCTCTCTTATCTTTTACTTCTTTTCAACAAGCTCAGGGCTTAAGAAAGACTCTTTGGGGGCTGGAGAGATGGCTCAGTGGTTAAGAGCATTGCCTGTTCTTCCAAAGGTCCTGAGTTCAATTCCCAGCAACCACATGGTGGCTCACAACCATCTGTAAAGAGGTCTGGTGCCCTCTTCTGGCCTGCAGACATGCACACAGACAGAATATTGTATGCATAATAAATAAATAAATATATATAAAAAAAAAGAAAGACTCTTTGCCAGGGACCCTGCCTCCCTCACGTGCCCTTCTGGAGAAGCTGGTTCCTCTCAAGTGGGACCTAGACGTATGGGAGAGACATTTTTGGAGAAGCCTGTCACGTCATCGGCGAGAACCTAACCCAAGAAAAACGCATCCTGACCTGAAGGCTGTGCTTCAGCCTCCTGGGCTCAGCAAGACACCGCCTCATCTGATGCAATCCTTTGTTGCTAGGAATGTAGGCTGGAGAGGGCCCACTAGGGGATGGTAGTCTCCATCCTCCCGTGGAAAATTTCTGAGTAGTTCCTGCCATGCATGCTGTGTACTCAGCAGACATCAGGGCAGACAAGTATGGAAGGGAGAGGGAACACAGTCTCCACGTTGGCCAACGCCACCCCTGCTTCTACCTTTGTTCTATCTCTGTTTCTTCTGGATGGTGACAAGGGGCTGGGGTTTTTGGCGAATGATCTTCCTTAGGCCCAGAGCCTGTTAGACAGAAGTGAAAATTGAAAGCGTTGGTCTTTGAAGCACTCTGTGGAGGAGTCCTTAAAACATCAGTGCACGCTGAGGAGCTTCTTGTATAGGAAACATCTGGTTTTGCGAGCTCCAGTGAGTTCAGTGCTCCTCACTGGGCCAAGCAAGGTCACGAACCACATTTTAAGTAAGGAAATTTTAGCTGGGGATGTGGCTCATTGCTAGGGTGCTTGCCTAGCCTCCCTGAGGCTGTGGGTTCAATCCTCAGTACCCTATGCCTTATAACAGGCACAGCGATGCATTCCTTTAATCCCAGTGCTCGAGTGTTGAAATAAGAGCGGTGGGGCTGCGTCCCCAGCACCCTGGCCGCTTGCTAGCTTATGCCCAAAATAACAACACACAAACTGTATTCATTTAAAGACTGCTTGGCCCATTTCTATCTAGCCTCTTCTAGGCTAATTCTCTCACCTGGATTAGCCCATTTCTAATAATGCGTGTAAGCACCCCAAGATACACTTACCGGGAAGATTCTAACCTATGTCCATCTTGGGTCAGAGCTTCATCGCGTGTGCCTCAGAGAGCAGAGCTATCGGGAGAGCGGAGCATGGCGTCTCTGCTCCAGAGTGCAGAGCTGTCGGGTCTGTCTGAGGAGTCTTACCTCACTTCCTCTTCCTCCTGTTTACTCCTCCCACCTATGTTTTAACCTATCAGGGCAAGCAGTTTCTTTATTTAATTAACCAATGAAATCAACAGATTGATATATGACACTCCTACATCACTCGAGAGACAGAGGCAGGTGGACCTCTGGGAATCTGAGGCCAGCTGGTCTACAGAGTGAGTTCCAGTCCAGTCAGAGCCACATAATAAAATTCTGTCTGGAAACAAACAAACAGAACCCAAAAAGAGAGGGAGAGAGAACTTACTTTTTTCATCTCTGAAGTTAAACAGTAGCCTGATCATTCCAGAGAAGAGGTGAGTGTGGTGATTGCAAGAGGAAGACAGAGAAGGGATAGTGTTGTCCTGGTAACAGACGGTAGCCCAATGGACCCTTCTCTGATTCTATACTCCAGAGATAACTATGTTGTGAAGGGTTTGTTACTCAAAATTATGAATTTGGGGGAAAGGGTTCCATGCGGGCTTGCAGTTGTCTGGTTGCCCTAAAAAGTGAGCTGGTTTGTGGATCCTGCCACGAGCCTCCCCAGTGATAACATAGGGAGAGCTTTGGCTTTTCTGATGTCCTTACGTGTTTTCTCTCCCTCTCCTGCCGTCTCAGATCATCCCAGCCGTGGGCTCTCCTTCTGCTGTCCACCTTGTAACGGGTCGGATTCCTGAGGGGCTGTCCTTATGCCTCTTCTCCACTGTGTCACTTGTTTTGAAGGTTTCTCCTGTCCCTAGTAGTGGATGAACTGTGTGCTCTACAGCTGACTTCTCAGTCAACCGAGTGCATGCTGCTCCGTCACTCCACAGTTACATCATCGGGGGCAAATTAACCTCGGGTCCCTTCATTGTAAAATAGAGCCAATAATTGCAGCTACCTCAAGTATTTGTGAGAGTCCCTATTCCATGGGAAGTGCTTGCTTAAAGGAAATGTTCAGTGTGGGAAAGTCTCTTCGTATTGTTTGGTTCCAGTTTCTAACCATTCCTGGCAAACTGTTTCGGTTATCCATTGCTGCAGTGATTAGGCCAGCACCAATTATTAGTTATACACCGTCTCTCAGCTCTGGGTTAGCTAAGTTAGCTCAGTTAGGGGGGACCTTCCCTCAGTTTCCTAACTACTTGAGGAGCAGAGCTGTGTGGCCACATATCACACCCACAAGATTCAACTTATTAGAAAAGGGTTTCTAACGTCTTCTGGATTCAAGCGTAGGAGACATCCCCTCTGTCTGCAGGTGGAAGGGGTGTCAAAGGATGTGTGGGCATTATTGCCTGCCAGCTGGCACGGATAACATACTCCCATGCATGCAAAACGGTCCCCCCACCCAAGACCTTCCCCACCACCTTCCCCACCTCAATCCCATTTATTCTCAGGGTCCAGGCTTCATTATGCAAATCCCAGATGTAGATGGGATTCCTATAATGTGGTCCCTCAGCTTTGGCAGCTAAATCTAGTGCTGTCCTTCTTGAATCAAAGGCTGGGGACTAAAAAGACAAATATCACTTCTGTACCAAACACAGGCAGGACAGGTAGGGATAATTGCTGTGTGCGACTCTTGAAAAACAGCAAGGCTTGCCTTTTAAAACCACTTTTTTTTCTTTGTTTTGTTTTGGTTTTGGTTTTTCAAGATAGGGTTTTTCTGTGTAGTCCTGGCTGTCCTAGAATTAGCTCTGTAGACCAGGCTGGTCTCGAACCCACAGAGATCCTTCTGCCTCTGCCTTTCGAGTGCTGAGACTAAAGGTGTATGCCACCACCGTCCAGAAAAATCACTCACTCTTGGGTTTTTTTTGTTGTTGTTGTTTTGTTTTGTTTGAGACAGGGTTTCTCTGTAGCTTTGGAGTCTGTCCTGTAGACCAGGCTGACCTCAAACTCACAGAGACCCTCCTGCCTCTGCCTCCCAAATGCTGGGATTAAAGGCATGCGCCACCACAGCCCAGCCCAATCACTCTTCTTTTTGAGGCAGGCTCTCATACTCACTGTCCTGTCTCAGTTTCCTGAGTGCAGGGATTGCAGGAGGACACTACCATCCCCAACTCTAAAATGACTTCATTTGCCATTCTAAGTTTTAAAATAATTCCAGACTTATAAGAAAGTCGCAAGCACAGTGGAGTATCCACAAATATCCTTCATCCAGCTTCCCCAAATTGTGCAGCGGTTAAGTGATGCAAACGGTCAAACCCGGATGTCTACAGCACTGCTGCAATGCTGCTAGCCAACCTGTGGGTTTCATTCTGATTTTCCTAGTCTAGGTTCCAATTTAGTCTCCACATTGCCTGCAGTAGTCATGTCTTTACCGTCTCCCTAGGGTACGTGTTTCCATTTAGGAAAGAGAGCATCTGTCTTTAGTTCAAGAGCAGCTCTGATGTGCAGCTGGCATTGGAGTGCATCAGTGCCGCCTGGAATGCCTCCCACTGTCTTATCCCGGGGGCTCTTGGTCCTGCCCTTGCCTTCCTTCTCCACAAATGTAACTTGTGTTTGCAGCTAAGGCGTTTCCGCAGCCTGTCCCTTTTCCCTCAAGGTTGATGGTAGTTCTGCTGACAGTTCTTCCCTAATGTGTGTGACCTTCCAGACAAATGGCTGTGGACCACAGCCACAAGCTTTACCAAGAGAAACTGTTTCCTACACTGAGCACCTGGTAAGGCTGTTTGGTGGGCAGGGTGGGGTGGGGTGCACAATGCTTTTTGGGTCAGTGGGATTCCTATTCCAGGAAGAAGTGAGACACATCCTAAAAGTCTAAGTGGGTCTTTATGTTTGTCTCAAGGTTCTTAGAGACATTACCTCTTATCTTTGTGTGTGTGTGAGGTGTCTACAGTTGAGTCCAGCAGCTTCTTATCGTATCCTATTGTGTTTAGGATACCCTCTCTTTCCATAACAATTTCTATCAAGTTCCCCAAACAAATATCAGAACCATCTGTGGCGTCTTTTTCACACCCATCCTCTGAATGCAGCCCATTGACAAAACACGGCAGTTTTTAGTTCTGTGGCATCCCCTCGGTAGTGTTGTTACTCATGATGCTCTAGCTGGGTATCGTATGTCATCCAGATTGCCACTAGAGCTGCGAGCAGAACACCGTGCCTCTCCCCTCTCCTATCTACTCCCTATTGTTAGAATTGGCTTTCTAAAATGAGATCTCTCTTTCCAACCCGGAAATCTTCAATAACCTCTTCACACTGCCCGTGGAACAAAGGAAACCTCTACAGGGCATGCAGGGCTCCACAGTTAACTCCCACCTCCCTAAGCCTTTAGCTCACACTTTCGGCCTCACGCTGTTACAGTCAAAATGCACTGCTTGACAATTCCAATTTGTCCACTGTTTCTTCTTTCTTTTATTTTGGATTTGGCCCTCTGCTCTTTCTCTGTGACTCGGGGCACTCTCCCTATCCGGTCAGTTCCTAGCTTCTACATCCATGCCCAGCTGAGACCCTAGAGCACCTCACAGCATTTTCAAGTCTCTATAGCAGTCCTTGGCTTCCCCATCCCACGAGGGAAGGAATGCGGAGTGTGTTCTCGGCACCGTGGGCTTCTTACGTGCAGGATGGAGCTGCTGCTAAGGGTGTGTTGGATTTTTGCTTTCTTGAGCCTTAAGATATCTTAACAACTGCTTGGGGACTTGAAGAGCTACCTTAGAACTTTACCTTGGGCTCAGAACTGGCCATCAGGTATAAGACTCCTGCACGCGGAAGGAGATGGGTATAGAGGTAATATGTGATGTTAGTGGATCTATGACATCAGTTGAGATACTTACTTTAGATGAAAGTGGGTACAAAGTTCTGTGCTGGATTTGTTTCATTATTGTAGTTGCTCTTTATACTGTTGCTAAACACCATGTCTCTACATATGTTTTAGGTTTTTTCTTACTCACTCCTATGAGCAGCATCCTTACTTTATCCAGGGGCAATGATAACTTCCTGGTTTTGTATACCACTGTGTCCCTGTCACCTTCATGGTGACATATAGACATAGCACAGTAAGTACGGGTTGATGGGGAAATGAAGGGTGTGCCTCCGTGGGGCACCTACTTGTTCCCTACCCAAGGAAACAAAGCCAAAGAGGCTGGTTCACATCACCCGCCAATCCCTGTGGTCCTGGCTACTCAGGGCACTGAACAGGAAGATCCCTTGAGTCAAGGAAGAGCATACAGCTGAGACCTTGGGGGTGGAGGAGGGAGGGAGGGAGGGAGGGAGGGAGGGAGGGAGAGAGAGAGAGAGAGAGAGAGAGAGAGAGAGAGAGAGAGAGAGAGAGAGAGAGAGAGAGAGAGAGAGAGAGAGAGAGAGAGAGAGAGAGAGGACAGTGCTATTAGTCCAAGGTGAGAGAAGGCTCATTCAGCACAGGCGATTTATCCAGGGTCCTCTTGAGACTCCACACTTTCTGCTTCGCTACAGAGGTGGGGACATGTGTGAACAGAGGCTGGTAGCAAGTGGGTAGTGGCAGATTTGTAGTCTGAATCAGAGCCATCAGAAGTGGCAGCGTATGTCTTTAGGGCACCAGGCTACAGGTCCTTAGCTCAGGCCCTGACAGTTGCTTGGGTTTGTTTTTTTAAGGGACGAGCGTCCTCCTGGGGGCCCCCATCTCAGCCACCGCATTCCCTGTGACCTTGTGCAGGTTGTACTCACACTTCAGGCTTTGTTTTCAGCAGACAAATCGTGGCTCCTTCTTCAGCTGTGAGAACTGGGGAAGAGAGTGTTTTTAAGCCAATTAGGTAAGTGGCATGGCACCAAAATAGAGCCCACATGGGCTCATTGTTTTCCTCTGAACATTTTAGCAAAATCCTAGGCTGGGAGGAAGTCTGGATATCTGGAACGCTGCATTTCTTCTCGGTTCCAGACTTCCCCTTATTCCATTCTGAGTATCAGACACAAGCAGCCTTCTGTGATAATTGCATGGAAGGGGTTGGGGCAATCTAGGAAGATGGTGGGGGCATGACCTCCTGCTGCCTGCAAAATCCACAAAAGAGGGAGAATGGGGGAAATCAGAAAGTGGGGACAGTCCCTCCTAATTTGGGGCAGCCGGCTCCACAATAAAACCGTTTTATGCTTTTGCAGCCCTTAGGACTAGACACTAGAAAAACAGAAATTCAACTCTGACTTTGGCAGCTCTCTCCACACCTCTCTCTGTCCTTGCCTGCTGCCTCGTCTAGGGGAGTCTCAAGAGTGTGGAAGGAGGGCATTTGCCAGGTTCATGAGGCTGGATTCTAGAGAAAGGGTAGATGCTGGGGACGTGTGTTTCTGTGGCTGTTGGACAGGCGTTGTAGGGCTGGCCTTTGGTTCGTCCTTGAGGCCAGCTCAAGGTGACCTCCGCGCACTCTGTAGACCGGAGAGTTAGCCTGCCTGAGCTCTCTGTCGTCCTGAGAAACTGATTTTGCTCCAGGGCTGAGTGAACCATATGGCAGCTAGATTACAGAGACTGTTGGCGTTTGTCACAGAGAGAACAGGATTTTTGGCTATAGCAAATCCCCCCAGGTAGAGGTGCCGTGCCATCTGTGGTCACAGCATATAGGAGAGGCTAGAAGGGTACGCAGTTTGATCTCATCCACTTCCTGTCTCCAAAGGGAAGGGAAAGGCAAGTTCTAAATCAAATACCTCTTAGCCTAGGAGGCGTTTTGTTTTCTGATTTTCTCCTTGATTGCTAGTGTTTTGAAAGATGTGGGGGGGGGGCAGTCTAGAATTTACATTATTTACATTTCTCCGTTTTGAGAGCTTTAAAGTCTACTTGGAGATATCAGGTTAACAAAGTAGCATAAAAACACAAGGCACAGTAGAGATACGAAGTTGAAAGAGACTCTAGAACTCAGAGAAACGGAAGAGCAAATACAGCTGGAAAGTCTGCAGGAGGGAGCTAGGACTGGGGGTTAGCCTTGGAGAATGAACGGATCAGAGGGTCTTAGGAGAACCGGGTTAGGACCACCAGGCTGAGAGAACCACGTAAGCAGAAGTAGAGACAGCCAGACATCCTCACAAGACCCTGAGGAGGAGGTTAACGTGGTTGAAGTGAAGATAAAGGGAGATGGGGTGGGGCCAGATTAAAGAGAGAGGGCAGACAGAGGAATTCAGGCCTGGCTCTGCAGGTGATAGGACACCATTGTAGGTGCTGGGGCCGAGATATGATACGGAGAAAAGAATGCTTCATGATGCTTTATACATACAATTCTGAGCAGACGGCTGCCGTGCGTGTCCTGGAGATTAAATGTGCAGTCATAAAGTTCTCGAAGCCATGAGGAGGAGATGGGTAAATTAGATATTTTCTCTCTTTCCTAGTTTTTCTTTCTTTCTTTTTTTTTTTTTTTTTTTTTTTTTTTTTTTTTTTTTTTTTTTTTTTTTTTTTTTTGAGACAGGGTCTCTGTGTGTAACCTGGCCATCCTGGAATTCCCTATGTAGACCAGGCTGGCCTCAGCCCTATAGAGAGCCACCTGCCTCTGCCTCCCGATTAAAGGTGTGTGCCACCACTCCTAGTATTTTCTCTATTTCCTCTCCGGAACTGGGAGATCTGAGCTTGAGCTGAGCAGTGGGCACAAAGGAGCTGAAAAGGTCAAGGCTCTGACTGCGGAAAGATGAAAGTGATAATAGTACCATTAACACAAACGAAATAGTTACAAGGAAAGGTAATTTTATGGGGGAAATGATGACTTTGTTTGCTTAATAAATACTTATGTGGCATTTGTTACGTTCTCGGCACCGTTCAAATCACTTCATAAAAGATAACTCAGGTAGTTCTCATAATAGCCATGAGGAATGAATATTGCTATTATCCTCTTTCTTACAAAGGCAGAAACTCACGTACAGACGTGTTAGTAGTTTTCCAAGGCCAGCGTCCGTAGCAGAGCAGGGTTCTGAAGCCAGGCCATCTACGCTCCACTCCCTGTTGTTGATGGGAGACTCGGGTGGGAGAAGAGTCCATGGAGGGTGAAATAGCGGAACGCTTCCTCGGCGCACAGCCCTTCACGGGAAATGGACAGGGTGGCATTTGTCCAATCCTGCTCACGTGTACTAAGTTGTGTACTACAAAGGAGGGTAGCAGTGAAGAGGGGAGAGAGGGCAGACACGTATCCAGGTAGGGTTACCAGAAAAGGCTTAAAAGGAGCAGGAGATGGGATATAAGAAAACCATGAGAGATGGATCAAGGGGAGTTTGCATAGTTGATGGTAGGGGAAGAACATCCCCGGGATATACAAAATCCTGAATAAAACCCTGCTGCATGGAGGAGCTCAAGACGGGTTTAGAGACTAGGCTTGGCTCATTCGGCGCCCTGCTCTGTCAGCGTGAACTAGGGTAGGAAGTGTGAGCCGGGGTGCAGGAGGAGAGAGAGGGCTGAGACCCCTTGATGGAGGAGCAGGAGTCTGAGTGAAGGGACTTCACTGGACACAAGAAGTTCAGAGAATGGTGTCAGGAAAGAGGACACCTAGAAGTATGGAGGAAGGAGAGCTGAGAGCGGGGAGGGGAGGAGTCCTCTGTCTTGTACATGTAGATATATACATGTAGATATATAACAATACTGTTTTTAATTTCAAAATGAACCTGCTGTCCCCAAATAAGGCCTGTGGCTTCTGGGTGGATGTTTGGTCATCTACTGTACCAGGAGGCCACTTCTGCCTCCTAGTCTTTCTTTTTCAGGGGTCTTCAGCCTCCTGGGGGTACACGAAGGTTACATTAAGTTTGCTACCTCTATATTTAGGAATCTTGGTGCCCTTCTGTCTAGACTCAAGAAGGACTTGACAAAACCCCAGAGCCTGCTTAGGTCATTGGTTCGGAGTCTATTGACGGACTCTCCTGAGCCTGTTTCCTGCCTGCACAGTAGGACTGACAATATTTGCTCTGCTTACCCGACAGGGAGCTTGGGAGGATTGGAGGGTAGTGTCTGTGAAGGAGGCAGACAACTGCAGGGTGCTATATCAAAGCCCGGCCATGACCTTTGCAGCCACTGACTGGGCTCCCTCTTGAAGGTGAGCGCTCAGGAAGTGCATTTGTATCACCTGTTCACGGCCCCTCTGCCAAGATCTCAAGGGCACGGCCGTAGAGCAGGAGTTTGGGGTAGAGTAATAGTCCCTTGAGCAGGTGCATTTTGTTCCATTGACTCTAAGATGAGCCTTAGCCCCTCCCCCCAAAGCTGGCATCTCCAAAGTCCTTTCATGGGCTTTGCATTTGACAGTGGGGGCGTGAGATGGACTAAGATGCCTCTGTTCTTGAAGGCAATGGGCCATCCATGGAAACTTCCTTTCTTCCTTTCCATTACTGGGAGCTATTTTCCTTCACACTTAGGAGGCTTCTATTGCCTTAGTAAGTATGGAATTCGGTCTGCTTTTGAGTGTCCTGCAATATGTCATGGTCACCCTTGCCCACTGTACTGGAAGCAGAATTGCCTGGTACATCGAGTGTCCTGATCTCGGAACGCATCCTGTATATTGATTTTTACAGTCTCTATTGGCAATTTTAGTGTCATTTTCTCTGTCCTACTAGAAATGGAAGGCATAATGCAGCTTGATGACAGGTAACTTTATCATCCCGGGCTTGGTTATTTGAGGCTCTGGGTGTTATTGGGAAGCTAGATCGCTCACCCTGTCTTGTAAACTCCGAAAATCAGACCCTAAGGGACAGGATAACCAGCTAGCCTCCCATGAAGCATCCTTTCAAGATTTCTGTTCTTGTTTTCTTTTTACCTCTGAAAAGATCTCAGATGCCAATCCAAATCCAGAGCCTCTCACTGGGGACCAGTTCATGTCAGTTAGGTTTTCCGTGGACTGCCTGGGTGTGGCCTTCCCATTTCAGATGTCAGGCGGTACCTTCTGAGCTACTTGCCCTCTTTCTGGTCTTCTTGCTGTTGTATATAGACACAGAATTTATGATCAAGAATATTAAGCCATGTCCTGTGTGGCGGCACACTCCTGAATGCCAACATTTACTCAGGAAGCAGAGACAGGAGGATTACTACAAATTCCAAACCAACATGGACTACAAAGTGAGTTCTAGGGCAAGGAAGTGATACAGAGGGTAAAGGCACTTGCCACTGAGCCTGGTGGCCAGAGTTCAACACCGAGAAACCAACCACGTATAGAGGGAATGGAAGGATTCGACGTTGTCCTCTGACCTCCACGCATGCAACATGGCACCCCCTAGCCCCCATAAGTAAGTTTCAAGGTAGCCAGGGATATTTATACACAGTGAGGATTCTATCTCAAAATTCCCTCCCAGCCAAAGTGTTCGTGAGCCCTCAGGTCAACACTTTTACAGGTGTTAGTCAATTCATTTGATTCTCACAGTCACTGGGAGCGGGGCTTGCCCTTCCCAGTTGTACATCTGGGAACTTTATGAACTCCAGGCCCAGAACGGGCGAGTGAGTTTCTGGCTGGTCTTACCAGTTATAAGCAGTGGTTCCCGCTTCCTAGGAGGAGTGAGTATGAGAACAAAGAAGCTGTAAGTAGATGATGAGCTCTGTCTGAGCACTGGGCTGTCTCCTGCTGCAATGTGGATGGCTGGATGCGGTTTCCTAAATGGTTCTATGGTTTCTTCCCTCGCGTTTTCCAACTCTGGGAACAGGATGGTTTCTAGGGCCTGCTGTTTGGAGCTGCGCTGTGTTTTGCAGACTCTGGGCCTTCTGCGGCCCTGCTTCTAGTGGCTCCTGATTCAGGTCAGATGCAGCATGGTGCCCTAGAAATAACCGGGTTTCTAGCCCAGCGTGACTCCCTTGAGCCCCTGAGCCTGTGAGGGCAGCATTGGCAGCACCTCTCCCCAGAGCTGTGTTTATTTCTATTATGTCATTTGCTTATTATAGCCAGCCTGCTAAGTGTTACTTATCACCTCCCGGTGGTGCCCTGCCTTTTCCTCTCCTTCTGTCTTCCCCGATGTTATGGGAATTTGGGATGATAGGGACCTCAGAGGCTGTGTTCTCGATGGGCTCCTTCTCTTTTCTTCCTTTGGAATTCAGCCTCTCTGCTGATAGTCTCTGTAGACTGTTAGGAAGGCTGGCCCTGTGTGTGAGAGAGCCGCTGCTCTGGGGGCTGAGGAAGGAGTGCCTCTTTCCTTGGAGTAGAAGAGAGAGAGTAGACAGGGGAGAGGGCCTGGGCTGAGCAGGGATGTTGGTTTAGATCTGCAGGAGTCAAGTGCTGGGATTTGGCAGGCTTTGTGTTTCGATGTTCTGCTCCTGTCACCTTGGCATGCACTTGTCCCTCTTAAATCTTTATACACAAGGGCTGTTTTTGCAGGTCAGGCTAGGAGATGCTTGTGACGTCT
Source organism: Alexandromys fortis (assembly GCF_014885135.2). Lineage (NCBI taxonomy): Eukaryota > Metazoa > Chordata > Mammalia > Rodentia > Cricetidae > Alexandromys > Alexandromys fortis. Next base: position 633,015 of record NW_026068214.1, read on the forward strand.
GGTCCTAGAGTCACCATCCATGAGGTGGCGAGTGGGAGACATGGCCCTGGACTCCAGTCATTGGGGGCTGCGGAGCAGGGGACTAGGCAGTGGCAGGCTGACACTTCTTTGTCTGTCTGACTGTCCTCCCGTCATGTCACCATGAGAAGAACTAGGGCTGCTCTTCCACTAACACAGCTGTCTCTACTGCACACCAGTGCTTGGTGCCTCCCACTTCGGAGACGTTTCCACCACTTTCCCGGTTTGACCCGGTTACACCCGCCGTCTCCCAGAGCTGCTGTCATGCTACCGAAAGCTTGGCTTGGGGCAGCTTTCCTTCTGCTTTGTTCTGACTCGGGAGCAGGGCAGAGAAGGGAGGGCCATCTTGAGCTGGTGATGAGACTGGGAAAAGCTGTTTGCTTCCCAAGATCGCGCTGTTCACCACGAGTGCTGGGGTCTGTAGATTTTGAGATGAACTCTGAAAACAGAAGAGCTAACTTCTCAGTGTTGCGTTCTTGGAGAGATGGGTATGAGCAGACTGTGCTCAGCATCCTCTCCTCCCTGCGGTGACTTGAAGGAGAATGACCCCCCGTGGTCCCCATAGGCTCATATAGATGAATGTTTGGTTCCCAGTTGGTGGAGCTGTTTGGAAAGGATTAGGAGGTGTGGCCTTGTTGCAGGAGGTGTGTCACTGGCGGGAAAACTTTGAGGCTTCAAAAGCCCATGCCATTCCTAGGTGGCTCTCTTTGCCTCCTTCTTGTGGTTAAGGATGTAACTCTCAGCAGCTACTCCAGCACCACGCCTGCCTTCCTGCTGCCGAGCTCCCCACCATGACAGTTGTAGAATCAGCCTCTAGAACTGTGAGCACCCATAAACCCTTTCTTCTGTAAACTGCCTCTGTCACTGGTGCCTTCTCAGAAATAAAAAAGTAGCTAAGACATCCCTCTCTTGTCTGAGGTCAAGTCTCCCTCCTATCCTGTAGTCAGTCCGTCCCTTCCTTTCTTCTCAGGCATCCGACACCAGTGGTTTCCTTTCTCTCTGTTGTCATGTCCCTCTCTCCGTTTCTGCATTTCTACCCAATCCTTTCAACACCTTCACGCCTCCCCCCTCCTAAGTTGCCACCTCTCTTTTTCCTTCTCTTCCATAATCAAATTTCTTGAAAGAGCAGCCTATACTCCAGTCGCTTCTTTCCAACTCCAGCTTCATCAATACCATCTGAAGTGAACCTCCAGGCCCTAACCCAAGGAACATGTTCTAGCCTCCAATCTATTTCATCTCCCAGCACTTTGAGGCTGTTGACTAATTTTGGCTTTTTGAAATGTATTCTTTCTCTGACTTCTGTTTTGTTACTTTTTTAGTCTGCGTCCTGCAAGTTCAGTATCAGTGTCCATTGTTCAAAATACTTGGGATTCGGAGTGTTTTAGATTTCATATTTTATATACATCATACACACACACACACATGTTTTTCGAGGCAGGGTTTCTTTGTGTCACACTTCTGGATGTCCTGGAACTCGCTTTGTGGAGCAGGTGGCCTTCAAATTCACAAAGATCCACCTGTCTCTGCCTTCTGAGTGCTGGGGTTAAAGGCATGTACTACCACCACCAGGCCATAATTTTATATATTTTTATATTATATATTTGCAGATATATACATATACATAGACACATATACACACATACATATCTATCTATCTATCTATCTATCTATCTATCTATCTATCTATCTATCTATCTATCAAATGATCCCAAGTGCTGGGATTAAAGGTGTGTGTCACTATGCACAGCTATATTTATTTTATGTGTAAGCATATTTTGCCTACATGTATGTCTATGTCTGTGTGTGTGGGTGCCCACAAAGGCCAGAAGACCGTGTTGGACTAGAGTTACAGAGGGTTCTGAGCCTCCATGTGGGTGCTGGGAATGTAACCCAGATCTTCACCACCAAGTCATCTCTCCAGCCAGACTCTTGAACATCTTTAATCCGCCTGTGTTTTGACTGTGACCAACCAGTGAGGTCAGGTATGGACTATTCTACTTGCTCCCATATTTTTGTTTGTTTTGTGTCCTTAAGACTTTCGAGCTTAGACTCAGGCTTCCCTTCTCGCTCATCTCCTCTGCTTGACGGTTAGCAGATGTCTTGAAGTTCACACAGAGCCCGAACTAGACCAATGTTGCCCATCTCCCAGTTGCTCTCCCAAGATTGTTCTCCAACCATTGTTAACAACCCAAGTGTAACCATTAGGTTATGCTTTCTTAGGGTCCTTTCCTTACCTGCCCGCCATGTCTTACCGTGCAAACTCCCCGCATCTATCTTGAACTGACCTGCTAGTCTACTGAAATCATCCATGGTACATACCCATGTTCTTTCCCTGCTCATCTAACACCACTGGGGCCTCCGAATCTTCATTCTCCATGCTGAAAGCTTTTAAAAACAGAAGCCAAGTGCTACTTACTCTGTTATCCCTGACGTGTCCCAGGCTCCTCCACATACAAGACAACAGACCCCTCTCCCTGCCTCCAAGGCCCTGGGTTGTCTCGCATCATCATCTCCACTCCTTCCTAGCCTTGGCCATGTTGGTTTGATATGATCCCGCTCTGAGAGCCTTGCACTGACGACTCTTTCTCTGAAATGCCCTTCCTTTTCCTCACCTAGAGAATTCTTGTCTATCCTGAACTCACTTCTTAAAGGAACGTTTTTTGGGATCCCAGAGTAGACAGTACAGAAACATGATTCATTCCACATCCCTCTAGCACAAAAGGCCTGATTGATGTGATTGCCTACTTCCTGGTAGATGATACACTCCTGAGAGTAGAGGATGGGTCCGTTACATGTACCTGTTGTTTGCACAACACCTGGCAAACGGTTGGCATAGAACAGATTTATTTTTATGAGTGACTGGCAGCTGAGCTCTGGAAGAGGCACTCAAATTTACAAAGAGGTATATGGAGAGGATGCTATATTCTTTTTTTTCTTTTTTGTTTTTGTTTTTGTTTTTGTTTTTATAGACAGGGTTTCTTTGTGGCTTTGGAGCCTGTCCTGGAACTTGCTCTTATAGACCAGGCTGGCCTTGAACTCACAGATATAAGGACTGGAAGTGAGTGTAGCTGGGAGGCAGCATCAGACCTTTGGTTCCAGAGCTTTGCTTTCTACCGGAGAAGAACAGAGTCCTGGGCACGAGGATGCTGAGAGGGTGGGCATGGGGATGGGGAAGGAGGGCTAGCAAAAAGATGGAAATAGAAGGTGAGGGGAGAAGAAAACAAGAGTGTGGTGAGATGAGGCCAAGTGAAGGGCATGCCCTGAGAAGGAAGGAGGGGCGGGCAGGTCCCAGGGCTGCTGAGGAGCCCAGGAAGGTGAGCAGCGACACCACTAACTACTGGCTGGGCAGTGTTGATGTCCCTGGGAATCTGACGGGAGCAGTTGCAGTGTGGCCACGTGGGTAGAACCTTATTTGAGTAGATTTAGCAGAAAATGAAAGGAAGTGATTTGTTGCAAATATGTTGTAAAGGGGAGCAAAACGGGGCTAAAAAGCCACGGGGGAAGTAGAACTGGGAGACAGTTACATTTTACTCTACTGAGGGGCACATCATGCCAAATTCCCATCCAACCACTCTTCTCTTTTGCTTCTCTGTTGCTGAGACAAAAGATTGACCAAAAGCAACTTTGAGAGGAAGGAGTTTATTTGGTTTATAGCTTGCAGTCCATCACAGAGGGGAGTCAGGACAGGAGCCCAAGGCAGGAACCTGGAGGCAGGAACTGAAAAAGAGACCATGGAGGAGTGCCCACTGGCTTGCTCTACTAGGTTCTCTCTGCTAGCTTTCTAAGTTAGCACAGGCCCACTTTCTTAGGAATGGTATCACCCACAGTGGGCTGGCAATCTGTTAGCAATCAAGAAAATGCCCTACTAATATGCCCACAGGCTAATCTGATGGAGGAAATTCCTCGGTTGGGGTTCCCTCTTTCCAAGGGTGTCAAGCTGGCCACCAAAATTAGCCATTGCAACCCCTTTATGTGTAGAGTTCAGTGACATTACATGTATTCACATTTTGGTACAACCCTCCCTTCCATTCATCTCCAGAACAGTTTCATCTTTCTAACTAAACTTGTATTGTTTCTCTTCCCTATGGGAGATGGAACGGCATGCTGACATCCTGATGGGGGATGACCCAATTGAGAGGAGGAAATTAGTGATGTGGGCGGTGGGGGGATTGCCGAAATGCTTTCCTTCGGTAAGAGAGGGCAAACTCTGCCCCCTTGGATCATGGACCATTCATCCCAGTTACCAGAAGGAAGACAAAGTAAAGTATGGAGGCTGCCAGGTGCGTGAACACTGTGGTGGGAGTCTGTGGAAATTCTCTCCTCGCTGTGGCTCTTTCTCAGTGAGGCAGGAAACAGGTCACCAGGGGAAATATGGAGGAAGCGTTGTTTTAAGTCAGAGGAGAAGGAGGGAGTGGAGTAGTCACCCTGGGAAGTAGGTGGGCTATCGTACTAAGGAGGATAGTGTTATGAGGTCTCCTGAAGCTCAGCGTTGGCTCATGGTCATTAATTTAAAGTGAGAACAGTCTGCTTGCCCGCATGGTTTTCTTCCCAATCTCTACTCAACTGCACGGACTCAACTGGCTTTAACTAAGATGGGTATTGTGTCAAATGAAGAAATGGAATTTTTAAAATGTGGTTTTTGTTTGTTTTTTGTTTTGTTTTTAAATTCTAGGTCCTATTATATTGACCAGACAAACTCAAATCCAAAATATTTTCACCACAGTCTCCCTAGAAGCTAGGATTACAGGCCTGGGCCACTGTGCCTACCTAAGACAGGGGGTAGGTAGTTTCCAACACTGATCAACTTTGTAAGTTGATCAGCTTGTAAGCGAGGAGAGCAGAGAAGAGAAGGCATTGCATTCATTGTGAGAACCAGCAAAAAGATGGTGATGTCGGAGGACTGGGTCCTGTCTGGAGGAGGAAGCTGGAAGAGAGAAGGAAGTGGTCGGAGAGCAGGAGGCATTACATTTATACAGAACACAGGCATTTGGGGATTGCAAAGACTACAGGTTAAGTGTGAGAGCCCTGGAAGGAATCAGAGAGTGGACGGGCTTTGGAGAGGAGTTCATGGGATGAGTACAATTAAACTTGTGTAACTCAAGGAAGGATTTATAGGACAATGTGGGAAAACTACAACTGGGAGGTGAGGGACCAAGAAGGACCCCTAAATCTAACCTAGGAAACTGGGGATTTCCAGGAGGAAAGAGATTTGAGTTGAGACTTTAAAGAATATAACCAGGTTAGTGCAGTTTAAGAAAAAAAAAGGGAACTCCCTAGACCTTGGGGACCGAATATGTGGAGGGATGGAGGAGTCTTCATGCTTCCAGAGGCCTCCATTTGGATGTTCTGGCTAGAACTGAAGGTACCCAAGGCATGAATAAGACCTTGCCCCCATGAATGGGATGAAACGTCACATGTATGTGAATGTGAACTCAAGTTCCTGGTTCTGGTTGCTGACAAGAAAGAAGTTCAAAACAACTTTTTTCTGTGTTGGTTTTTAAAGCTTTATAATCATTGCTATTGTTTTTTAAAATCTACATAACTCAGACTGGCCTTAAATTCACCATCCTCCTGAGTGCTGCTGTCTTAAACATGTGCTGCCACACCCGAAAATTCTAGTTTTTACACACACACAATGCACATACACATGAATATATATACATGCATACACACATACACACATGCTTACACACACTCACGTACATACACACATATGCACTCATATATACACATACCATATGTGTGTGTATGCATACATGCACACGCATGTCCCACAGGGAACACGTGGACATCAGAGGATGACTTTTCTCCGTATGGGTTCTGGGACTGAACTCAGATCCTCGGGCTTGCTAGCAAGTCCCCTTCTGCACAAAGCCATGATGCCAGGCAGACTTTACCTTTAAGAGCAGTTTTAGGCTCACAGCAAAACTGAGAGAAGGTGCAAATATACCCCATGTAGCCCTTGTTCTCACACTGTAGAGCCAATTAGCCTTGCTCACCAGAGAAGTACATTTGTTACAGTAAGTAAAAACCTACATCAAAACATTGTCCACTCTGGTGCCCAAGTAAATGCATGCTATGAAATGAAACAAGTCAACCCAAAAAGGTTGCATACTGAATGATTCCAACTATAAGCATCCTGGAAAATGCACATCTGGACATGCATTCACTGTTCTAAGATGGTCTTCCTACTCCAAAATCCTGTGTTCTACATACTCTTCCCCTCTCTCTTCTCTCCTCGCCTCTCCTCTCCTTCTCCCTCTCCCCCCTCTTCCTTCCCTCTGGCCTCCCCCTCTCCCCTCCATCTGGCCCCTCCTCCTTCCCCACCCCCTTTCCCTCCAAACCCAGGCAACCACTGATCTTACTGCCTTTCTGGTTTGGCCTTTTCCAGATTTTTTTCCTTTTATACTGACATGCTTGAGGCAGGATACTTTACAAAGAAAAGATATTTGTGACTCATGGTGGAGGGGGGGTTATGGACCACATTTGGTGTGGCCTTCTTGACAAAGCTCCAAGGTGACAGGAAGCAGAGTGCCAGCAGGTATGTGTGAGCATCTGTCTGCTTGTTTTCTCTCTCCTCTTCTCTCCAGACCCTGCTCACAAAGCCACCAAGATCCAGTCTAGGAGTCCCACCCTAATGGACTTATCTAACTTTAATCACTTCCCCAAATTCCCCTTTCTAAATGTTTCCGCCCTCTTAATACTTCAGACTGAGGGCCGAATTTCAACACCGGGCCTACCAAGACACCAAAGAGTTTATCGCTTGTTTCCTAGTTTGGGCAACCATGAATAAACACTGACAACACCAAATGCTGTCAGGAACAGGAGGCGCCAGATCTCTCATAAAATGGCGCAGCCACTTTGGAAGATAGTTCAATGGTATCTTACCAAACTAACTTACTTTGACCATGCAACCCAGTCATTTCATTCTTTGGTATTTACCCAAAAGAACTGAAAGCTTATGTGTGTGTGTGCGTGCATGCGTGCGTGCATGCGAGATTGTTTTGCTCAGCTACTTCATTCAGGCCACGTAACAACTCTGGAAGGTTGGTTTCCACTTAGTTTTATTTTCATTCTCTCTTTTTTTTTCCTTTTATTTTTTTTAATGTTGTTTTGGTCACAAGCCAACATTTTGGTTTCCCAAGGTAGCTCAGATAAAGATGGGTTCATGGCAGCGAAACCTAATAGAAAGGAAAAAAGGATTTTGAAGTAACTCTTGCGGAAGGTTTGTAACAGGGCTGGACAGTGGGGTGGCAGGACCAGACCCAAATGGCCTTTGTCAGGTTCGGTTTTCACTACACCATGGGTCTTTAATAAGTATCTGTTGAATCAATGAAGCGAGCAGCTGATTGGCCCGCTATCCGGAAGAGGCCAAAAACAACCCTTGTTTGGGGGATGGAAAGACGTGGCAATAGCACCCCTAGGGCTCCACATTTGTGGGTTAGGAAGCAGAGTTCTTCCTCGGTGGTTGTGGCCAAAGGGCCATGCAAGTGTCAGTGTGCTCAGGTGCACGCATTCCTGGGTAGTCCTGCAATCTGTTCTTGTAAAATGTCACCAGAGAGTATCAGTTACCTCTGAGAAGGCCTGGAGGCTTGGGAGTCTCACAGAATTGGTCCCTGGTGAGACATACCATTCAGAGATAGCCGGACCAGAAGATCTGGGTTCAGATACTGGCTCAGCTAGAGCTCTGTGACATGGGGCAGGCTCTTAGCTTCTCTGGTACTCAATCTCATGACCTATAAAGGGAAGGGATTTGGGTCAAGGTGCTTTCCAGCTCCGGAGTCTACTAAGTTACTAAGTTTGGCTCAAGGTCACAGACAAAGGGAAGTGCTGGCATCCCATTCATTGGCCCTGCAAGTAGAGGCTTTTGATGGGGGCATTTCAGAGAGGAGAAGGTCACTCTCAGGCTGCAGTAGGAGTTTCCCTTTTGTGTATCTTAAAGATACTTGGAAACAAAGTCTAGCATCCTCACCCAGGAAGCTTGAGAAGTGAGGATACAGAAGACAAACATGCAAACAAGGCCTCCTGCTCACTGCAGCCTCCATCCACCGCTCTCTCTGCCAATGCTCTCAGTCCTGAACCCTGTTCTCCCTGTGCTGTTGGTTGCTCTTAAGCAAAATGAACAGTTTATTTTCCTCCAGTTGGAAGCGGAAGGTTGCTTAATGTAAGCAATAAAGTCCACGGCGCTTTCCACCCTGGGGCCCGTTAACTGTCAAGTCAGATCCTGTCTGAAGCAGAAGGTGCTGAGGCTCGCTCAGGATGTGAGATAGCCAGGAGCTTCCTGATAGGCCTTGTAATTGCTAGAGCTTTTTGATGGTCCAGGAGTCAGGGCTAGATTCATGGTTCTCACCTGTGAGAGCAGGAGCTCTCCAGGCTGGTGCTCCTGCACATGGGGCTGACGAGGCTTCACTGTGGGGCTCTGTTTGGCCATTGTAGGGTGTTCAGCAGCACTTCTGGCTTCTCCCAGATGCTAGAAGCATCTTCCTACCCTAGTTACTGCAACCGACAAGTATCTCTAAAATGGCCAAGTGTCCCCAGGGACAGCATCACCCCAGTTAAGAACCACTGCCCAGGAACTGCCTCTTCATGCACAGGCAGCCCAGCAAAGGCTCTGACAACCATGGCTTATGTTTCTGTCTTCCTGTCTGACTCGTAAAGACCTGGGGCATGTTGCTGAGATCATAACAGAGGCTAGATAGAAAATAGCATATGGTTGTTTGGAGAAAATTTAGAAGCAACAGAAAATAAAAAAAAATAAGAATTTAAAGGCTCTCTCAATTTCTCAATGACCTAAAAATGATCACCTTTACAGTGAATTTTCTTCCTGAGTCTTTTATTTGCATGTCTCTTCTACCCCACCATACACATGCTAAGCCAAGGTCATCGCTTACTAAATGATAAAGTGTTCTTGGGGAATATTATTTTATTTTATGTTTTCATAAATGCCCAGGGCCTTTCATATTGCTAAACCTGCACACTCCTGAGCTACAGTCCCAGCTCTTGGGGAATGTGCTTTTTGTTTTTTAATGGATGACTGTTAGGCCGGCTAAGAAATCTACCATGCTTTGTTTAGTCAGCTAGTGGTCAGTTCAGAAACATTCTCGCAAGCTCTTCTGAAGACAAACTGGATGACACCCGGCACAGTAATTTTTGTATACAGCTCAGATCTTATTGGGATAATTCCTAGAAGCAAGATTGCTGGGTCAACAGATAGGAACATTTTCAAGGCATTTGACACATTATCAAGCTGCCTTCCAGAACGGTTGTGCCATTTCACACCCGCGGTGCATTCGAGTCAGCGTGGGGCAATCCGTACTTCAAAGCTTTCTCTGAGAGCGAAGGCTTCTGCAGAAGCTGAGCAGTCTCCGTGTTATCTGTAACACTGCACAGGAGCCCTTACAGAGCCAGGTGGGCCGCTCTCACAGTACAGACGAGTGCGCTGTGGGCTGACGGGGAGTCACAGGGAGTCAGCATGTTTCAGTATTATTTTATTATCAACTGGTAGTTGATCAATTACGGTGCCTGGGATGGAACCCGGGGCTCCCATGGCAGGCCGATGTTCTGCCATTGATCCTAGCACGTATTTCGGTATCACTGATGGAAGACCCAAAGAGGAAGGCCCTTATTAGGTCATAGGATGCGATAACCCCTTCTTTTAGACTTGCTCTCTCTGGATGCTGACTGAATAAGGAATGCGAACAGCCTTCCTCTCTCTGGTCTCCTGGAGGGACTGCTGATTTTCAGAGCCTTTGATCTAGACATCTTAGCATCTGGTCACTAACAGGAGGACTCTAGTGGCCCTATGAAAGACTAAGAAGGCTGCACCTGAGGAGCATGATCAAGTACACCGTGTCTCTGCCGTGTCCTCCCATCCGCCTATCCTGAGATTGGATGCCTCTGGCATACCCTGGGCAGTGGAATGGGTATGTGAGATACCAGAGATGCTGGGCCCATGCAGGTGTAGGCATGCCATTTGTGCCCAGCCAGAGAATATAGTAGCTTGGTACACTCCTGACATGGCCGTCTCTGAAGAAGGCCGACACGGTGGGAACTGGAAGGCAGGCAAGGCAGGTAAGGATACTGCTAGAGGCATGGGTTCTGGGACCAAGAGCTCGCTGCCTTCTTGTCAAGGATGGCACAGCCAGACAAAAGCCTAGCTCTACAAACAGATGCAAGACCAGCCTATGCTCACAGGGCTGGTAGGACAATCAGGAACAGCCATGCCATGACCGTGACAAGGAGCAGTATTGGAAGGACCAGTAGCTTCTAATCCCCGAGCACCTTTCTCTGGCTGGTGAGCCTCAGTGATGATGAAGTGGTCATCAGTGGCAATCCCAGATCTATCACTGGGTCCTTCGATGCTCTCAGTTGACACGGGGGTAGTTAACACTTTAAGGTCTGTGCTCTCAAAGCCCTGGGAACTCAAGGCCTGATGAACATGATCTGTTGGGGCGGGAGAGTCCACCACGTTTAACACCTGAGAGGATGTTTGGGACATTATGCTTTGCAGTTAAAACTGAGGGAAAGCTGCCTGGAACTGCAGAGCGAGACTTGGTGGATAGTAGATTTGGACATAGAATCTTTCCTTTTTAACTTTCCATTTTGAACTAATTTTAGACTCACAGGAAGGTTACAAAAACAGTACAGAGAGTTCTTATGCACCCCCTACACACATTTCCTGGTGACAATACCTTCCATACCCATAGTACAATGATCAAAGCTCTAAGGAATAACATGGACACAATACTATTAGCTAACTGTGAGTGTCTTTGAGTTCCACTGCACCCCAGCCGCATGCAGCCATTGTTCTTCCTTGGTCTTTTCTTTGTATGTGTTTTTATCTTTCCTTGTTTTGGAAGAGCATTGGTCAGCTATTTGGAACCAGGCACCACAGTTTTAGGGTTGCTTAATGGCTTCTTACTATTAAACCAAGGTTATGCCTCTCGAAAAGATGAACAGAAATGATTTTGTGCTTCTCGGGACATCGTACAACCTTGATGACAACCTTGGTCACATGGTCAAGCGATGTCTGCTGCCTTCCTGCACAGTAAAGCGACTATCCCTTTAGAGTTAAAAATATCTTGGAGGACATACTTTAAAACTGTGAAAATCCTTTTTATCTTCTGACTTTGGGCCACTAATTTTAGCATCCACTGGTGAATCCTGTCTGCAAGGGTTGTTTTCTGCGTCTGCCTGATTGTGATTTCCTATTGCCACGGGACTTCCACGTGTATTCATTGTAGAATGCTGTGTGGTCTCTGCTCCGAAGTCAAGCTGAAGACCTCACCTTTCTGAAGCTATTATTTCTTGACCAAAGCTTAATTCACTGGGTGCGTGTTTGAGCGCATATGTGAACACATGTGTATGGAGGTCAGAGGTCAATGTTGGGTGTCATTCATCAAGAGGTTTTTACCTTGGTTTTTTTTGTTTGTTTGTTTTTTGTTTTTGGGAGAGTCACATGTTGGGGACCTATGACTTACCAATTAGGGTAGGCTGCCTGGCTAGTGAGCCCCAGGGATCTGTTGGTCTCTGTCTCCCCAGTGCTGGAATTACAGGTGTATGCTACCATGCTGGGCATCTTGCCTGGGTGCTGGTACTCATTGTGACCAACACTTTATGGACCCCTACCAATGAATCGGCCACATGCCCCGAGCATGGCATCTGTTCACGGTCTCTGGTGTTCTAGCCAGCACTGGCATCTGTTCATTTATGAAGAGGCACATTTGCCACCTCTTATGTTGTCACACTTTGTGGCTAGAAAGGGGAGTCTGCCAGTTCATAGCAAAATCACCTGATGTCTCCTGTTATCTGTCCAACTCCAAAAAGGCAAGACCAGTAGTGGCCATAAACCTCTTGGAGCCATTCTGATGGCTCTTTTCTCCGACTGCATCCAGTTCACTCCCAAATCCCCAAGGTTCCCTCTCCAGAGTCCAGGCATTCCTTACCCCCTCCCCCACTTTACGTGCGCTGAGATTGCCTGCCTTGTTCTCGTAGTCAGATTGGTTCCTGCGCTTGTGGGCTATTCTGAACGCAGCAGCCAGCCTGACCGAACAATCAGAAATAAATAAGCTGCTGAGATCCTTCTGCTCCAGGCCTCACGTGGTTTTCTCTCACAGAGTAGGATGACTGGGGCCTCACTAGCATCTTCTGTTTCCTCTCTGATCCCAGAGCTACTCACCCTCTCTCGTCTGCTACTTTATCTGCACGGCCATCCCTGTTGTTTCCTGGATCAGCCAGACATGTTCCTACCTCAGGACCTTAGCCTTTGCCTTTGCCGTTCACACTTCAGAAAATACTTCTCCGTAAATCTGTATGGTTTGCTTCCTTCTTTGCCTTTCCCTGCCCCCTCCTTGGTGAGAACGTCCAGGCCATCCTGCTGGACACTGCAGCCCTGCGTCACTTCTTCCCCTCACTCGGCTTTAGCTGCACGTTAGCTCTTCTCACCATAAAACCGCAGCGTCTGATAAATATCTGTCTCCTTTCCCAGAACTATAGGCCCCAAATGGGCAAAGATGCTTCTCCCTGTCACATATCCGTCATTTGAATGTAGCCGGTGCTCCACACTATCTGCCTTCCTAGTTGAGTAATTAATAGATTGCCCATTGTTTTCTGAGACACAGTCGTATGCTCATGTGCCATATGCTATAGATTTAGAGAGATTAAAAAGAAATTCCAGGCATGACCTGTATCTTCAAGTGGTTTCTTATTTGACTGGAGCAACAAGAAGTCCTTGTGTGTAACGATAACTAGTATTAGAATCATAGACTATGAATACGTCTTAAAGAGTATAGAGTGTTGGGGATAAGGGTAGATACTAGGGACAAATAATTTAGACACAGATTCATTCTTTTTCCAAGCTCTTTCAGGCTATGATGACACAGAGGAAAACAAAGGACCTGATTGGCTGAGCCAAATAGGTGCTGCGGTTGCCGACAGGGGCGGCAGCTTCAGTGTCCCGTCCAAGGTCACGTCTGAACTGGGACATCTGAGAGGGGTGGTGTAGTTAGAATAGGGGGTGTGAGGGTGGAAAAGAACAGGAGATGAGACCGGCAAAGGAGGTCTCTGAAGGATGGGGAAGGACTCCTAGGGCCACACTGGAGTTTGGACTTTCTTGTGTTGGTAGTGATGAGCCACTGAAGAGGAGCCAACCATTGAATGGCTGAGATGATCAAGCTTGATTTGGGTGCTGACAGATCACCAAAATGAATGAAAGAATAAACCATGGAGAGCAATTAGGACTCCCCCATAGGCATCCAGGGGAAAGGCAATGGCAGTCTGAAGTCCAACAGAACCTATGAGGAAAGGAAGATAGTAGCACACTGGTGAGTGTGAGAAGGAAGAGCCAGTGGAGTACAAAGAGATGCTTGTTTGAGCATCATACTGAGGTTTCTGACTTAGGTGACTGGGTGGTTCTCAGAGGATAGGAGGAAGAGTGGGGCAGGGTTTGGGGTGACAGGAGCCATGGGTGGAAGGTGCCCAGTAATAGTAAGGATGAGGAAGCTGTATGAACTCTGAGTTTCCTGGTGTTGGGTTTATGCTGTTTGTGTGGCTGCTGGGCCAGTAGTGGCTGAGTCTATCCTCAGGGTTGACTCCTGGTGTTCTAGTCCAGCCTCTCCCTGGTGACCCCAACTTCCACAGACAAAGCCAGTCCTGGTGGCAGCCTGAGGAGGTATGGCACCTGCAGAGGATCTCCAGGGCTCGGAAGAGAGCGGGCAGGGAGCAGGAAGGAGGCTGCAGTGCCTGGGAGCCAACTTCAGCTTAGCTCTATTTTGGGTGACAACATTTACAATGTTCCTTCACCCAGAATCATTCCGCCTGCCTGCCCGCCTTCGGTGTTTCCAGCTGATGGATTCTCACGCCTACTTAACAACTGGCTTGGTTCAGGGGCTCCCCAGCTCACTGATTGCTGCCCTTCAGCACCCCCCCCCCCCCCGCACACACACACATTTGATGTTCAACAGGATGCCCACACCCCTGGGCAGCCAGCATGGGAAGCTTGCTCCTTAGGTGCTCTTGGGCTTTTCTGCCCTACAGAGTAGCTCAGCGGCAGAGGAGGCAGAGGGGGTGGGGACAGAGAATGTCAGAGTTCAGGCTCAGAGGTGTGTGGGCAATTGACTCGGATTTCTGTGCTTCGCTTCCTCGGAAAGACCAAGTTACTGAGGGGGAAAACACTTGATAATGATAATGTGTTGTGTTTCTGCATGGCTTGTCTAGGAACCTCCAGGCACACAGTCTTGCCCAAGATTACCCTGTTCACTTGATCTTTGGGCATTTTTAGGTCATATTTAAAGCTCTGTAGATATCGTAGTACAGAAGAGACAGATGTCACTCTTTTCTAATTAAAAACGTAGGATTATTATACATTCACTGTAGACGGTACATGAAAGTACAAAGAAAAGAACGGATAATGATCCCTCTGCTTGGCCAGAACTCTGGCGAGTGGTCCCACTTTTCTTCCGCTTTTTCCTTCTCTCTCTTTTCTTCTGGGTATGTGTGCTCTTCTGGGCCCATGTATGTTTATGTGGCTTGGATGCGTGTCAGCTTTCTCTGGGTTCCCTTGGGGTGCGTGTAGGTCTCAAGGCACAGCACAGGGGTGTTCTCCTTGCTATGTCTGAGCGGTTGCCCCCAGTGCTCGCCTCCTCAAGAGGAATATCATGCTCTGAGTGAGAGCTACCGTCTCTTCCCGTGGGGAGTGATGCTAGGGTGAGCTCAGTATAGGGCGGATGAGCCGGGGAGACGTTCTTTCCTCTTAGACCATGACCTCAAAAACCAGCAAAGAATGTGGGGGGCTGGGAGTGTGGCTCACTGAGAGAGTGTGTTCCTTGTGTTCATGACGGCTTTTCCATGAAGAGAGAGAGAAAGAGAGAGAGAACTTGGGGGGATTTTTAGTCACTGTTGAATAGGGCAACACAGGTGAGGATTGTCAGCGATTTGAGTAACTAGCCAGGGGATGAATGAATGCCTAGCTTCCTAGGCATTCGTTACACAGGGAACTTCCAAAGCAGCTTGGCATCCATTGAGAAAATATGCCAAGTCACCACCACACTCTGCAACCAGTTCACGAGCACCAGATTCTTTGCTGAAAAAAATGGAACGGATGCAGTGAGGCCAGGTTTGTTTAGAGGGCGAATCCAGGCAGAAGGACCAAGGAGCAGTATGAATGGGAACAAGACAGGGAAGAGGGAGCCAACAATGCCATTAAGCTTCCTACTGTGTACTCAGTTCCGCCAGAAAATGTGGAAAGCCGTGTTGAACTGTCTGTCCCTCACCCTGAAAGCAAGCTGGGTCCCTCTTACTCAGACTGCCCACTGCCCCGGTATGGAGAGACTGCACACTGCCTGGAATGTCGCAGAGGTCTAGAGGGGTTGGGCTGGGCATGTGACCCTCAAACAGGTGAGTCTGCACACACAGACAGCTGTGCTGGAGGGACCACTAGGTACATGACTGAGATCAGGGACTTCTGCTCTTACATCTTCTAAGCCCTTTCTTGGGTTCACTGATTTGAGCAAGTTGTTGCCATTGTCTTGATTGCCCTTCTTCATTCCCTATTCCAGCTCTCTGCTCTTGACCATGTTTTGCCTAACAGCCTGTTTATCTGACCCCAGATGGTAGGTGGTCTGCATTTTCCACCAAATGTAAAACTCTGCCTCACAATTCTTAGTTCACAGTGCTTTTGGTGGCCTTGTCAGGGGGAACACTGAGCCCCTGGGGGTTGAGAGGCTCTCCCTTGGGGAACCCAGCCGAGTCCTGTACTTCTTGCCACTTTCACAGCAGAAAGACTTGTAGAGTCGGAGGGGTTGAGAGCTGAGGGGGAGGCCGTTGACGAGCCGCTGCTGGGGCAGTCTGTAGCTTGGAGATAAAACGGATTCTATGTGGCTCTGGAGCGTGTTTGTTCACCAGAACACCCTGATGCCAGCTTCCTGAGTCCCCAAGGTGGACAGATGGCTGGCCCTCAGGGGCTTTCTTGGCTTTGACTTCCGCATGGATGGGGTAAGTGTTTACCCCAACAGAGGCATTTCTGTAGTTCTCTGGCATTTTCGGAATCAGGTTGTGACCTTTTGCAGGCAGTAGTAAGACCGATCTCTCTTACACTCTTCTAGTGTAGAGACCACAGACTCAAAAAGGCCAGCTGTTTTACCCACGGCACATCATCTTTTACTCTGATTTGCAGCTTAGGGTTCTTGACCTGTGACTCCACACTCTCTCTCACAAGGCAGCAACCAAGCATGCTCTTTGTTCTGCCCCAACCTGGGATGTGTGGTCAGATGACGTTTCCGTGAGGAGAAACGTGAGGAGAGCATGCGCCATGCTTCATCTGCATCCGCCTGCTGCTCCTCACCGCGTCAAAGGGAGCCCCTGGCTCAGAGTCCTGCTTTTCCCAGAGGAACGATCCTCACAGCAACTGAGGACTGGCCTCGTCCTCTCACCTGGTGGAGCCCGGGGACAATTGAGAGGACTATCCTGAGTCCCACAGCCTGTGAGCAGGAGGCTTAGGAGACTTGCTAAGCAAGGCTCACACACTTGTTTTCCCGAGAAGGGTCTGATGCGGGCCACATGAGGGTACCTTCCCTGACTACAGAGCTTTGGCTCTGGGGGCCGCTGCTGCTATCTATTTCTGCACTTTGGCAGATGATGCCCCATATGGCAGAGTCAGCCCTGCCACGTCTGTCTTAGCCTGGGATTAGGTGGTGGTATCTTCCCTTAACCCGCCAGGAAGGCCCGTTTTGTTGACCTTAGGTCTCTGTTCCCCTTTCATGAAAAAGTGTGTACACGATTGTTCGGAGATGCAGGCAGCTTACGGCAAACCCTGAGAGTCTTCATCCGCAGACACATGTCAGAGGCCTTCTGAAGATCAACCGTAGATTCCCGCCACTCTCTTTGTCTTACTCGGAGCTCTGATGGTTTAGACCAAGGAGGTGAGGCCAGGACAAAGGCAGAGTGCTTGGCTCTGGTAGAGCCATGGGAGGAGCAAAGGAAGATTTCTGGCTTCCTGTTCTTTAGTCCCAGTGACTATCCCTAAACCCTAATTAAAGTTAGAGACCCCACCACTACCTCAAACTTCCTGTCAAGGTTATTTATTTATTTATTTTCTTTGAGACAGGGTTTCTCTGTAGCTTTGGAGCCTGTCCTGGAACCAGCTCTTGTAGATCAGGCTGGCCTTGAACTCACAGAGATCCACCTGCCTCTGCCTCCCAAGTGCTGGGATTAAAGATGTGTGCCACCACTGTCCGGCCTACCATTTCAGAGGTTCAGTTCATGATCATCATGACTGAGAGCATGGTGTGCAGGCAGGTGTGGTGATGGAGAAGTAGTTGAAAGTCCTATACTTGCAGGTGACAGGAAGTCAACTAAAAGTCACACTGAGGGCAGCTTGAGCAAACGAGACCTCAAAGCTCACCCCCACAGGGACACACTTCCTCCAACAAGACCACACCTCTTAATAGGGCAGTCTGCTTGGGGGCCATTTTCTTTCAAATCTCCACAGGCCACCATACATCATTTTCATGACATCTGAGGGCATTCATGAGAAAGTATTCATTAGAAAATATGAGGTTCCAGAAACGGTAAGTTCTGTCTGGGTGCATGTATACACATTAACGTGGTAATGGGCTAAGTCCTGAGGCTGGGGAGATGCTCAGCCGTTAAGTGCTCTCGTGGCTCTTGCAGAGGACCTGGGTTCCATTCTCAGCACCCACATGGCAGCTCACAACCACCTCTAAATCCAGTTCCAGGGGATCCAGCCCCTCTCCTCTGACCTCCTCAGGCATTGGCATGCATGTAGCACACATACATACATACACACAGACAAAACACTTAGATACATTATATAAAATAAATAAGTCTAAATTTTTTTTTGCTTTTCCATTTTCTGATTTTTTTGCTATATTCCACTAACTTGTAAGATAAAATGACTTTTTGATGTTTTCCCTTCTTTTAAATAAAAGGACTGAGATATTTATAATAGTAGTGAGTGGAAAGCTCCAATGGAGACACAGGGCCCTTTACTCACCTTGTCTGGCAATGGAGGTACTGGGAAGTACTCACTCCTCACGTGAGCACCACACTGGGACAGCTTGTGAGGGAGCCCTCCTCCTTAACAGAACCTACACACATCCCAGGCCACAGCAGAAGGGGCTGAATGTCCCATCTAGACAAGTGAAGCCCCACTTCTTAGAAGCACCCTTTTTCTTTTTTTTTAATTGAGTTTTATTGAGCTCTAAATTATTCTCTGCCCTCTTCTCTTCCTCTCCCCTCCCCTTCAACCCTCTCCCAAGGTCCCCATGCCCCCAATTTACTCAGGAGATCTTGTCGTTTTCTATTTCCCGTGTAGATTAGATCCATGTATGTCTATCTTAGAATCCTCATCATTGTCTAGATTCTCTGGGATTGTAATTTGTAGACTGGTTTTCTTTGCTTTATGTTTAAAAACCACCTATGAGTGAGTAGATGTGATAATTGTCTTTCTGTGTCTGCATTACCTCACTCAGTATGACGTTTTCTAGCTCCATCTATTTGCCTGTAAATTTTCTGCTGTGTAGAACTCCATTGTGTAAATGTACCGCATTTTCCTTATCCATTTTTCGGTTGAGGGGCATTTAGGTTTTTGCTAAACAGGTTCTGGCTATGACAAACAAAGCAGCTATGAACATAATTGAGCACATGTCCTTGTGGCACGATTGAACATCCTTTGGATATATACCCAAAAGTGGTATAACTGGGTCTTAAAGAAGGTTGTTTCCTAATTTTATGAGAAATCACCATACTGACATCCAAAGGGGTTGTACCAGCTTGCATTCCGGCCAGCAATGCAGAAGTGTTCCGTTTTCCCCACAACCTCTCCAGCATAAGTTATCATCGGTGTTTTTGATCTTGGCCATTCTTACAGGTGTAAGATGGAATCTCAGAGTTGTTTTGATTCACATTCCCCTGATGCTAAGGATGTTGAGTATTTCCTTACGTGTCTTTCAGCCATTTTAGATTCCTCTGTTGAGCGATCTCTGTTTAGGTCTGTACTCCATTTTTTTTATTGGATTATTTGTTCTTTTGATGACCAATTTCTTGAGTTCTTTGCATATTTTGGAGATCAGTCCTCTGTCTGATGTGGGGTTAGTGAAGATCTTTTCCCATTCTGTAGGCCGTCATTTTGTCTTGTTGACCATGTCCTTTGCTTTATAGAAGCTTTTCAGTTTCAGGAGGTCCTATTTATTAATTGTTTCTCTCAGTGTCTGTGCTACTGGGGTTATATTTAGGAAGTGGTCTCCTGTGCCAGCGTGTTCAAGTGTACTTCCCACTTTCTCTTCCATGCGGTTCAGTGTGGCTGGCTTTATGTTGAGGTCTTTGATCTATTTGGACTTGAGTTTTGTGCATAGTGATAGATAATGGATCTATTTTAATTCTTCTACATGTTGATATCCAGTTATGCCAGCATGATTTGTTAAATATGCTTTCTTTTTTCTATTTGATATTTTTTGCTTCTTACTCAAAGATCAGGTGTTCGAAGGTGTGTAGATTAATATCTTCTATTCTGTTCTTCTATTCGGTTCCATTGGTCCTCCTGTCTGTTCTTATGCCAATACCAGACTGTTTTCAGTACTGTAGCTCTGTAGTAGAGTTTGAAATCAGGGATTGTGATGCCTTCAGAAGTTCTCTTATTGTACGGGATTGTTTTGGCTATCCTGGGGTTTTTGCTTTTCCATATGAAGTTGAGTACCATTCTTTCGAGGCCTGTGAAGAATTTTGCTGGGCATTGCATTAGATCTGTAGATTGCTTTTGGTAAAATTGCCATTTTTACTATGTTAATTCTACCTTCCCAGGAGCATGGGAGGTCTTTCCACTTTCTGGTATAGAAGCACCCTTTTTTATGCTTTCCATTTTAATCAGGAAGTCACTGCTGCCCGCTGTCTAGCTACAGTGGCAGGAAGGCAAAGGTGTCTATCTAGTCTGAGCCGCTCAGGAAGGTTAGGACAGGAGAGTGAGGAGTCCATCTTCCGCATTAGTGGGTGTGAGGGCAGGCTCTCTGTTCCCCAAAAAGCTTTCAGATGATCGCTTGGTCTAGACTCTGTGTCTGTCTTGGCAGTCACTATCATCTGAATGTCACATCAGGACATTTGGGAGCTTCCTTTTCTGTCCCTTTCATCAGGGTTGAGATGAATGTGTACTATGCTCTAATTTGAACGCTCATTAGTATTTTTAGACTACCCCTTTTATCACACATTTCCCAAATCTAAAACCGCTCGTCTCTCCTCATTGCTTCTAGGCTCATGTCCAGACTCAGCCTGGATCTGAGGCTGTTCACTTTCTGATGACCCCTTTCTTACCCCGCCAGACACTTGCCTTCTACAACTCACCCAAGCCAACCCACTAGGCTTACTGCTCCCCACAAACATCTACCTCCTGATGCCTGGGCGCCCCTCCAACCACCACCAAACCACCTCTATTTCCTGGGTGAAACCCAGTTGTACTCGCCTCTCCCTAGCCGGCTGGAGTCTTTTCTCCCAAAGTTACCCTAAAGGCTTTTTTTTAAAAAACAATATCTCACGGATCAGCCTCTTCATACTGCCATTTGACCATCCTATGCCTTAATTTTGCATTTAAAAAATTAGGAAGCCTGGGGAGTTGGCTTGGTTGGTGAAGTGTTTACTGCATACACACAAGAGCCCAAGTACGGATTCCCAGCACTAGTGTTGGGTAGGGCACAGCACTTTAATCCCAGCGATCAAGGGGACAGAAACAGGTAGCAATCCCTGGGCCTCACGGCTAGACAGCCTCGCTGAATTGGTGAGCTCCAGGTTCAGTGAGAGAAAAAAATAAAGAGAGCAACTGTGGAAGACACAGACTTCAGCCTTTGCACACTTACACACTCATGCACACTCATACCACACATACACACACATACCAAATCCATTATGGTTCTGCATAGTACTGATCAACAATCATTTCTAGGCATAATCCACAAGTGTTAGGTCTGTGCACCTGTTAGAGGCCGCATCTCCAGGACTCTTTCATCTTGCAAAAGTGAAACTCCAACTCTGTTTCACCGTAAGTGGCATTTGTCAGGGATCGGTTGTGATTCTGTTTATGTCAAACCATTCTATTCGGTCAGCATTCGGGGAGGCCAGTATGCCAGAAAGTTGTTAATAGCTTCTAGGGGAGAATGAGGACACGGCCACCAAATAAGAAGTCATAATTTTTATTGAGTAAGAGTTTTCCTTTTCAACGGGGCATGGCGAGACATGCCTGTAATCCCATCATTTGGGGGCTGAGACAGGAGGTCTTGATTTGAAAGCCAGCCTGGACTACAAAGCAAGACCCTATCTCCAAGAAGTGAATCCCCAAATGCTCCCTCTTTCGTTAGCCTTTTTCCTTTGTATGTCTCATGTCCCTACGTAGACACCATAAGAATGACCTTCCTATAAACTACAGTCACTTTTTTTTGGAACAAAGCAGAATAAAGTGACTACATACAGGCAGATTTAGACCTTGGCATCCTGGGTACACCAGGATAGGGATGAGCGTGCACTCCCTGTGTGTTGTGGATAATTATATATGCTGTTGTAAATGAGCATTTGGGCTATTTGGGGAGTCTGAGTTCCTTCAGCTAGATCATACCTTTAAAAAGAGAAGACCAGTTTTTCACCATGGTGAAGTTAACCCTCTTTTATTTTCTTATAATACAGCATGTGTCTGTCAAAGAAGGAAAAAAAAACATAACAAGCAAAAGCAGAAACCAAGAAAGATAGCAGTGAAAAGAACATAAATATCGATTTTTGTTTTTCTGAGACAGTCTCACCATGTAGCCCTGGCTATCTGGAAACTTTCCAATATAGACAAGGCTGACTGGAAACTCTTCTATGTAGACCAGGCTGGTGTCATACTCACAGAAATCTGCCTACATTTGCTTCCAGAGTTCCGGGATTAAAGGTATAGGCCACTATGCCTATTAAGGTTGTTTATTTTGTTGTTTTTATTTGTTTTATTTTGACTCAGGATCTACTTCGTAGCCCTGGTTGGGCCTGAACTCACTATATAGCCCATACTGGCCCCCTTCCAACTCCTGACTCTACTGTATCAGCTTCCAGAGAAGTGATACAGATATGTTTTTAAAAATACAATCATATCGCTGGGTGGTGGTGGCACACACCTTTAATCCCAGCACTTAGAAGACAGAGGCAGACAGATCTCTGTGAGTTCAAGGTCAGCCTGGTCTACGGAGCAAGTTCCAGTATAGCCAGGGCTACACAGAGAAACCCTGTCTCAAAAAATCAAACACCAAAACAAACAAACAACAATAATAAAACCACCATACCATGGGTGTATACTTATTTGGGGGGATTAATACAACTTATATGGTAAGCCAAGCTCACCTCAAACTTGAAATTATCCCATCTGCACCTCTTGAGTACCAGGATTTTTAAAAAATCTCTCTCTCTCTCTCTCTCTCTCTCTCTCTCTCTCTCTCTCTCTCTCTTAAATGTATGTACACTGGTGTTTTGCCTGCATGTATATCTGTATGAGAGTATTGGGATCCTGGAACCAGGGTTACAGACAACTAGTGTAAGCTTCCATGTGATGCTGGGAATTGAACCCAGGTCCTCTGGAAGAGCAGCCAGTGCTCTTAACCACTGAGCCACCTCTCCAGTCCCAAGTGCCACGATTCTTGATATGTATCACTGTACTCTGCTGAGAAAGAAATATTTGACCGGGGCCTTAATGATATGGTAAAGATCAGAGGGGAAAACTCCAGCAAGAGACAATGGTGGCCACACTGACCAACTTTGCAAATAAGTTTGACAGGTTTGAGGAATTAAGACAGCCCCTGTGGCTAAAACTGTGAAAAAGAGAGTGTCTTGGTTAAGGTTTCTATTGCTATGAAGAGACACCACGACCATGGCAACTCTTATAAAGGAAAACATTTAATTGGGGTGACTTACACTTTCAGAGGCTTAGTCCACTAGACATGGCAGCATGCAGGCAGGCAAGGTGCTGGAAAAGGAGCTCAGAGGTTTACATCTTGATCTGCAGGCAACAGGAAGTGAACTGTGACACTGGGCATAGCGTGAGCATAGGAGACCTCAAAGCCCGCCCCCACAGTAACACACTTCCTCCAATAAGACCACACCCACTCCAACAAGGCCATGCCTCCTAATAGTGCCACTCCCTTTGATCTTAAGGGGACCAATAACACTCAGACTGCCACAGAAGGAAATCAGATCTGAAGCCATTGGAAAGTAAGATGTAGGTAGGACCTTTTATAAGGTCCCATGCAATATGTTCAAAGCTTAGGGGTTTTATCCTAACTTCCATGAGAAACCACTAGAGGGAAATGGCAGGATCTGATGTATTTTACAAAGATTGCCCTTCATTTATACCACTAACAATTAAAATAAAGATACACCACTTGTACATAATCACTTCATTAGTTTTTAAAGAAAACCAGCACCTGTGATAGGTATTCTTGGTTGTCAACCCGACTTCATCTGGAATTAACCAAAATCCAAGTGGCTGGGTTCACCTGTGAGGGAGTTTTAGTTAATTGGATCATTTGAGATCAGAAGACTCACCCTAAGCGGAGGCCACACCTTCTGCTGGATGTCTATATAAGGATGTGGGAAAAGGAAGCTTTTGCTATTTGTCTGCTTGCTCTTGCTCTCACTGACAAGTCCATTCCCTCACTAGTATTAGAACCTACTTCTTCAGGATTCTGACATATACCGAAACATTCAGCCTTGTGGACTAAACAACTACCAGATTCTCAAACTTTCCACAGGGAGATAGCCATAGTTGGGATAGTTGGACCACAGTCTACAAGCTATAGTGAATGTCCTTTTATACATGCATACATACGTACATACATACATACGTACGTACGTGCGTACTTACATACATACATATAAATATACATGCACGCACACCTACATTATATCAGTTCTGTTTCTATAAAGAACCCTTACTAATACAATACCCTTCCAGGGAAAATATCACCAAACAGATTGCCAGAGTAGGAAAAATAAGAGATGGGCGGTAATGGTGGTGTACTTGTGGATCAAAAGACTCAAAGGTATGTGAAGAGCCTGGCTAAGTCAGGTCACAGTGTTTAATACTGAAACAAGCAAGGAAGCGAAAACCAAAAAAATCAGGTGAGCAGGGACTGTGGATAGGGAGAGAAGGGGCAGGGAAGAGACACCCAGGTTCTCGTGTGGTTGACTTTATCTCCTTTTGTGGCTGCTGGCATCAAGGTAATAACCTTGTAAAAATGATGCTGTTTTCTATATTTCTGTCATTTTGCATGTGAAAAACTTTAAAAATCGACAACTATTTATGACAAAGAGAGCAAACAGGAACTTCCTAACCAAGAAAGAATGACTGTAAAATACCAGAGCTGGGCTGGGGCATAGCTCAGGGGGAGAGCCCTAGCCTAGCACAAGTAAAGTCCTCGGTTTCCACAAAAACACACAAAACCCACTAGATCAAACATCTTTCAGATGGGAATATTGGAGGTCATCACTGTAAATCCAGGATGAAGCAAGGATTGCCGGCACTGGTTGCCTTGCACCACGCTGTCCCTAGAACACCTCCCCTTCATCTGTGGCTTTACGTCCATGGTTTCAGTGACTCAGTCAATTGCTGTGTAAAAAAAATTGAAGGTAGAATTCCATAAATAAACCCCTCATTTTTAGGTTACTCACGGTTTAGAGCAGCACAATAAAAATCGCTTTTATTACTGTGTATTGTTGTAATTGTTCCATTTTTTTAGTTATTTTCCAGTGCTTAATCTATCACTGAAATGCATGCCTTGGAGAAAACACGGCATATACACACATAGTTGTATGTTTTGTTTATAAAGTAAATATGTACGTGGCTCGGTGCTTCTATTTGGAGTTTAGGCATCTTGGAACATAGCCCCACAGATAGAATGTCTAAATTCCCACAGGAAAACCACAAACAGCATAAATTATTAAAAATAAAAGGAGAATCTAGCTACTTAACTTGAAATAACATGGAAATGTTGAAGAAATTCTTATTCTTTATAACCTGTTGCTGGTTTCTCTAAAGTGGGAGTGTTACAAAAAAATCTAAAGAAAGGCACATTTAAATGATTGGGGAAATCGCTGGGTGGTATTGCCTGCCTTTAATCCCAGCACTTGGGAGGCAGAGACAGGCAGATCTCTGTGAGTTCAAGGCCAGCCTGGTCTACAAGAGTGAGTTCCAGGACAGCCAGAGCTCTTATACAGAGCATAACAGCCTTGAAAAACCCTGTCTTGAAACACCTCTCTCTTGAGAGAGAGAAGGGGGAAATCAAATATTTAAGAATAAATCCAGTCTTTTGTGGAAAAAGAAGCTGCAAATTCATTAGGAATATAGAAAAATTAAGAAATGGAGGGAGACAATACATTACAAGACAGAAATTTTAGTTCATAAATCTAAAACACTTCCCAATTTGCCTCCTTTTAACAGAATTTCTATTGTTCTAGTATTTTGTGTTACCTGATTGGAATTTCTAAAGTTCTGGGAAAAAAAAAACGTGGGGGGGGGCAGGCCTGGCCTACGGACTGTGAGGACCTATGACAGTGAGACTCACAGCCGTGGAGCTGCAGAGACACAGGCAGAGAGTCACACCAGTAGGGAAATAATAAATGGAACTAGGGAAAAAGTTACAAGCAAAAAATGTGAAATTGGATGCCTGCTTACATTCTGCCTCGAGTATCAACCCCAGATGGCTTAAGTATCGAAATATTTTTTTAATAGCACAACTTTGAAGCTCACTAATAGAAAATATGGTGCTCTCTTCCAGGATTTGAGAGAACTATTTTTAAATAAATCCAGAAATATTGACAACAAAAGAAAAACTGGCAAGCTTGGCCCCGTTAATAGTAAGAATTTTTTATATCAAAAGATACCTTCAAGAAAGTGTGAAGAGCCTGGGTATTGGCACATACCTTTAATCCCAGCACTAGGGCCACGTAGAGAGACCCTGTCTCAAAATATCAAAAAAGAAAGAAAGAGAGAGAGGGAGGGAGGAAGGAAAGAAGGGGGAGGGGGAGGCTTGGAAGAAGCATTGCAACCCACAATCAGCAAAAAATAGTATGAAGACCATATTATGGCCTGCGATTTGATGTTTTTTACGGGATTCCTGTGTGTATGAACATATGTGTCTCGGCATCTGTATGTATTTTTCCTGCTTTATCTTATTTGTGTTGTTATTATTCTTTAGATGCCTTTTTGATTCCTAAGGGAGATGGAAAGGAATGGGTCTGGATGAGAGGGGAGGGGGGAGGAAGTGGGAGGATTTAGGGGAGGGGGTATAATCAGATTATATTATATCAATAAAATCTACCAATAAAAAAAGAATACATAAGAAACAGCTTTGACAAAGTAGTAAAAAAAAAGCATGAACAAGCCAATTTTTAAAAAGAGCAAATGGTATGTTCAACCTCTCAGAAAACAGAAAACATTTGAGATCAATTTAAAAAAAAAAAGTAGGCCAGTGTCTGCTACCAAACTCACTGGTCTTAGTTCAATCCCTGGGACCCATAAGGCAGCATCCCCAAAGTTGTCCCCTGGCCTTCAATATGTCTACACAATAGTAAGAAATCAAATAAAATTAAAAATTTTTAAATTAAAAATAATAAAACATTAAGAGAGTTCAGCCCCACATTATTAGATAGCAAGACCACAGTTACGATTCTTGCAGCACCTGTCTGCGGGGCAGAACTTAAAATGGCTCAATCGTAGGAAGTGTTGAGAGAAAGAGGAGCTTGGCAGAGCTGCTGGTAGATGGGCAGACTGGGAGCACTTTGGAAATCACAGCCCTGTATGAGAAGGAACATGTCGTGAGTGCCCTGAACCCCTAGCTGCACACAAGAGCTGCTGGCTGGATTCGGTCTGCAACACAAAGGCTATTACATCGTGGAATTAGCAATGACCATGAGATAGCAGGGCTGTTATTTAATCACACTTTTTGTGCATCCTTGCGAGTGTTGGATCCCCTGGAACTGGAGCCACAGGCAGTTGTGAGCTGCCATGTGGGTGCTGGGAATTGAACCCGGGTCCTCTGGAAGAACAACAGTTGGTGCTCTTTGCTTTTAACCACCGAGCCATCTCTCCAGCCCCCAGGATATTTTGACAGTTTAAATCAAGTACAATTGTATGCAACAATATCCATGCATCTTAGTAAATACTGAGTGCAAAAACACTCCACGCCACGTTGTACTTTTATTAAATTCAAAGACTTATATAAATAAAACAGGAACACTTAGGGGTCTGTATAGCTGTGATAACTACATTGAAAGGAAATGAGTGTTCAGGATGACAGCTGCCAGCCTCGGGAAGGAGTGGGTGATGGGGGTGGGAGGGGGGGAGGCTAAAGGGTTAGGTGTGGTGATGGTTGAGAGCTCACCCTTCCTGCAGGTGGTGAGTTTGTGGGTGCTCAACACGTTTAAAACAAATAGCTAACTAACCCCGCCAGCCAGCTAAGTAGACAGTTCTGGCTGCTCTGAGGAAAATGGATGGAAGGTGTAAAATCCGGAGCAGGTTGAGCAGTCAGGAGGCTGTTCAGTAATCCGTGGGGAGGGGGTGGTGCCTCCTACCCGGAGGGTGGCAGCTGAGATAAGAGTAATGGACAGAATCAGAATGTACGCTGGAGGCAGGAGAAAATTTGTTCTGATAGCTTAGATGTGGGAGGTAAGAAATGTTCTATTTTGTGAAACTGCCAGAATTTATTTAACAATATGCTCCAATTGTATATCCAGATTGTTTACAATATTTTTTGCTCCATAAAAAGGTCTAAAATGAACATTCCTGCAGCTTAATCTTCATGCTGCTTGAATTAATTCCTCTCCCTTTTGTGGCATGAGTTTGGGTTTTATTTTATTTTATTTTGTTTGACTTCGTGTGTATGTGTGTGTGTGTGTGTGTGTGTGTGTGTGTGTGTGTTTTAGAGAAGCTTCATGTTCACAGCGGAAGATGTGGAGACCTAGCCTATATCCCCCATCCCTCCATCCAAGTGTGGGCTCTCCCCTTTTCAACACTCCCACCAAACCACCACTGTGAAGCGTTTATTACGCAAGATGAACGCACACTGACTCAGCATCATCCCAAAGCCACGGTTTACATCCAGGTTCGCGCTGTGTTCTGCGGTCTACAGTTAAAGTCCAGCACTTGTGTCTGGTGTTACAGTCAAAAGAGCATTTACGCTGCCCAGAAGGCAACAGTGCCTGCTGCCCCTCCATCCTCTGATCCCTGTCTCCACAGTTTGCTTTCCCCAGGCTGCTATAGAATGGAAATGCAGTATGTAACTTTCCAGATCTGCCTCTTTTACTTAATAATCAATGTGTGTCTGTGTTTTCCCTATTTCTTTGCTTGATAGGTTGATTTGTTGTTGTTGTTGATTTTTTTTTCTTTTTCGGCAGTCATGCTATGTAGCCCTTGGTGGCCTGGAACTCACTGTGCAGACCAGGATAGTCTTGAACTTGGAGTGCTCTTTCTGCCTCTGCTCTTCTGTCATTTTAGCACCAGATACTCTCCTGTGCTCTGGCTGTTCCATGGTTTCTTCATCATTCACCATTGAGTGATTGTTCGGTGGTGTTCCTCACAGAGCCTCTGATATAGTAGCCACTAGTCTTGGATGGGAAACATTTAAGTTCATCAAAAGCAAGTAAAATTTGATCTCCAGGACCCATGTGGTAGAAGGACAGAACTGACTCCCAGAAGTTGTCCTCTGACCTCTGTATGTACATCATGGGACCTGTGTGTGTGTGTGTGTGTGTGTGTGTGTGTGTGTGTGTGGGCGTGCGCGCGCGCGCGCGCGCACACACACACACACCAAACAAAAAAATAAATAATGGTAATTAAAATTTATACAAAATTGAGTAGTTCCTCGGCTATCTCACTGCATTTCAGGTTCTTCAGAACAACCCTAATAGGACATTTCCACCATCACAGAAAGTTCTTGAACAGCACTGCAGAATTTGGGCTACTCAAGAGCTCCTCCTAACTGTGGCTCCCAGTGTCTCTCTTAGCTGTGGGATTGAAATGGCCAACAAGGCTGGGGGAAGGTCCTGGCCTCAGTCTGCATGACTTGGTTGTATTTTTCCTTGTGGGTGCTGAAGTCATTCTCTTCATCTCTGATCTTGAGCAGTGACCTCGGACCTGTGACAGGTCCTAAGTATCGTATTTAAAGTGTTTTGATGGAGGCATCTGCCATCTGTTCATATCACGGCTCAGACCTAGGCCACGGCAGTTTTCTCCAGAGCAATGTTCCAGGGGTAGGACAATGCCTTGTGTACCCTACAGGCAGACCCAGGAGGCTTCACCTGGTTAAGGAAGAATACGGACCTGCAGCTACATGTTCAAATTCTTTATCCTTAGTTCCTTCCCTCGTTTTTTTCTTGTGTAGTATAAGGATAAGCGATTCCTTTCCTTTTACGTTTTCAAGGAGAGGGTACACTCCACTCCAGTGATAAAACCCTGGATTCTGGATTCTCTCTGCTAACCCTGGATCTGGGGTCTGCAGCTCCTATGTTTTTTATCTGCCTGGGTCCAGACCCTGTTGTGAAAAGCCGCTTTTGCCAGTGACTTAAATAGAGTGCCAGGAGTCCCAGATGCCACGTTCCAGTCTTGGCTTATACACTGAGTCATGACATCACTCCATGGAAGTTATGACTCCTCCCCATGGGTCATCAGAAGTAGAAGGATAATGGCCCTGAGTCACCCCTCAAAAAGGAGTAACTAAGGGCTCACTGAGGCGAAGACGCATGAGCTGAAAGGACAAAAGAACAACCCACTCTGTAGGCGGGGCTCTAGGAGAGGCTTGCTTTCCTTGGCCTGGGAAAGGGGTCAGCTGAGATCTCAGCCTGCCTTGAAGACCGGAAACCCTCTGGAATTCTGCACCATGGAAGGTGGGCAGAAGCCTGCAGGCAGCTTTTTGGGGAGGGTCCAAAGCTGCCATCGCATTCTGGGAAGTGTAGTAATCCCCAAAACTTCTGAATCACTGCCTCTGACGTTTTAATTAGTTGGCCCTTTGAGTTCCGAGGAAAAGGAGAGCTACTCCAGCTCTAAGGGCAATGAGGACTGGGCGTCTTCTCCAGGAAGTCGGAAGCCCTAGAGGGAGATCTGGCTACCACCTATTGAGTGAGTCTCTTCCCATGACCCAGCGCCCTCTGGCCCTGGAGGCTTCGGTGAGATGCTTTGCCTTGTGCACATGACTCATCACCTGGCCCCAAGTCTGCTCCTTCAGATATGTGAGGCTGGAGTCAGTGTGGTGCACCCCAAGAACATGAGGTAGGAGGACAGGTAGCATGTCTGATCCAAGCGTCCAGGTTAGAAGGGATCATGACTACAAAGAAACTGTTATCCGTGGAAGCTCTATGAAAGGCAGAGGAGCCTTAGAGACAGGGTCTCAGAATACCTGGATCTCTATCCTGATGTCATTGACCCTAAATCATCTTATGACCTTGAGTGTCACCTAGCTTCTTTGTGCTTCGTCCATCATCTCTGAAATGCACTTTCCCTAAATACTGGCAATGGTTATTGTGAGAAACGAGAATAAATTCCACAAAAAATAGCATTCATTGAATTTTCTGGTTTCGTTTTGTCCTGAGACAGGGTCTCTCTATGTAGTTCTGGATGTTCTAAAACTCTTTACATACTAGGCTGGCCTGAAATTCACAGAGATCTACCTCCCTCCACGTCCCTAATGCTGGGATTAGAGGTATATGCCACCATCCACAGCTGTTCATTTTCAAGTTAGTAAATACTCTTTGCAGGAAATAGGAAAACAGGAAAACAAAGTCACTTGAAATTTCACTATATCTAAGTACAGCCTTGCAGTGGTTTGAAAGAAAATGACTCTCAAAGGGGGTGACACTATTAGGAGGTGTGGCCTCGTTGAAGTAGGTGTGGCCTTGTTGGGGGAAGTGTGTCTCCATGGGGGCAAGTTTTCAGGTCTCTTTTACTCAAGTTTTGCCCAATGTGATACTCAGTCTACTTCCTGTTGTCTGCATATTGGCATGTAGAAACTCCTTCTCCAGCGCCATGTCTGCCTGCACATGGCCATGTTCTGCCATGATGATAATAGACTGAACCACTGAGCTGTAAGCGAGCCATCCCAGTGAAATGTTTTCCTTCGTCATACTGCCATGGTCATGGTGTTTCTTCACAGCAATGGAAACCCTGACTCAGACAAGCCTCTTCAGGTCTGCCTCACTTTCCTTCTGGATCGTTTCCCTACACCCATTTGTTCTTTCCCCTAGATCTTGACATTCTTACTGTTTTATGTTCTCATGTCATATCACACGGTGACATCTACTCAGAACTAATTGTTCTGAAGGAACGTGATTTAATGGCTCACGTCCCATCATTTGAAGGTCCCAAAATTTATTTACTACATTCCCAAGGGTATATGCTATTTATAAGTTGCCCCTAAATATTTTATTGGTGTAAATAATGCTATGTTGAAAATCTTGTTATAAATCTTTTGGTATTCATTGTTCTTGCTTGACGATAAATCCTTAGAGCTGAGATTGCTGGGTCAGAGTACAAAGGTCATGCAGTTAAATACTTTAAGACACGCAGTTGTCCTAGGGCAGACACTGGTGAGAGGCACGACTCTCTGAGTGTAACCTCCTGGGCCTGTTGGAGTCGAGGCATGTCTGTGTGTCTGAGGTAACTGTGGTCTTGGTCCTGAGGCAAGTAGTGAAAATATGGATTCTACTAGTGCAATAGAATTAGCGTCAACTTCCCTCTTTATACAGGAAAAGAAATTACTTAGCACAAGTGGACCTGGGTTTGGTTCCTAGCAGAGTTGCAAACACACACGCATGCATACACGCATGCACACAATGCACACATACCTACCTATAGATGTACACACATATATATGCACAAACACATACATATATACATACACACAACATGTATGTATACATACACATACACAGGCACACACCAAACTCTTATCATAGCGTTTGAAGATCTGAACTCCACTCAAAATCCCATACAACTTGATGTTTTGCTCTCCCTTTCCCCACCGGTGCATGCTGGGAAAGTGCTCTACTATCCAGGCATACCCAGTCTTCTTTAGTTTTTTGTTTTTGAGCTAGGATCTCACTAAGCTGCCCAGGCTGTCCTTGAACTCACTATGTAGTGTAATCTAGTGTTGATCTTGAAATCCTTCAGCCTCAGCTTCCCAAGCAGCTGGGATTGTGGGCCTGCACCACCAAGTGCGGTTTAAACCTTGTCACCTTTCTTCCCAGACTGAAGTAGCCTTGTCTATAAAATGGGGGAGGGAGGGCTAATTTTAACCTGTCTGCCAGGAAGAGGCATTCTGAGGCCTCAGTGGAATTATGCACACACAAAGGTGGCGTGTGTAAGGGTTGTTCTTTGCTTTCTCTTAATAATGGGCGGAGGTCTGCTGGGTGTAGGAGAAAACCGTAGAGGATTGTGATGAAGAAAAGAGTTTGAGGGCTGAGAGTACAGAGGCCGGGAAACATCCTGAGGAGCTTGTGAGCATCTTGCAATAGGAGTCATCCTCACAGGTGCATCAGCCGATCTCAGGCCACCTCTGCCGTGTGAGTCACTGATGTCTGCTGAGGAGCAGGAGGGGTATTGGGTGCCTTGGGATCCATCCTCACATCTACCTTCTCTTCCAAATCTGGGGCCAGCTCCAAGGCTGTGAGAATGGGGAGAGACTGTATGGAACCCTGTGCTTACCCCAAGGGGGTGGCCAACATGAACCAAGAAGGAGCATCTTTATGAATGGTTCCTCCCTGTCTACAGGAAAGTGTGGCACACCCTGGCCCTCAGTGACTAGAAAGTCAGTGTCACCAACAAAGTGTGCTATTGAGCTGCCAGGGAGGGCTAATCCCCTGGCTGGAGGGCAAGGCTCTACCTGGCAGCAACAGGAACCAGCTTGCTAAAGCTTGATACTATGGGAGAGGCAGGAAGAGGAGCCACAGGTCAGGGGTGTATAGTGGTGTATTATGTGTGTTGTAATAAATAAAACTTGCCTGAAGATCTGAGGGCAAAGCAGCCACACTAGTCAGCCATACAGGCTATTGGCTGGAGGAGCAGAAGGACCTCCCACAACAATTATTCGTGCATGATACAGGGGCGCGTGACCCCTGTGGGGGACCCTGTCTGATGGGGGCGAATCCTCTCATTCACTCTCTGGCCCTGGGCACAATTCCTCCTCCACCAGCTAATGTGGCTACATTGGCTATTGACCGTCTGGTTTTCAGAGCTTGTTCTTTGCCCACCGGGCCAGGGACCCACAAAGCACATGCAAGTGTGGAAATGGAAGGACAATACTACCTGGAAGTTGTAAAGGAACAATTACTTGGAAAAAAGAAAGAATTGCTGGCATCTTCTGAGCCCTCCCTCAACCAGAACATAAAATGACTGCACTATGGTCCCAGCTCTCTAAGCACTGAGATCTCACAATATGAGGCTTCCTGGCACCTTTGTGGCTGTCTAAGCTTTTATGTTCGGGTTGACAGGACTTAAAACTGTGCCCACTGAACGTTGTGAGCTGCTCAAGGCTCGCTGCATGGTGTGCTGCAGGCTAGGCTGCTGGAGGGGCTGGGTAAAGGCTGACACTGGTGTGGGCTGAAGGGAATAGGACAGAGAATGGACCGGGACCCCAAGCCCTTGGAAACTCCGAAGTCTCCTCGTAAGGAGGACGGAGAGGAAGGACACATCCTCTCTTCAGTAGATGGGAACAGGGTCTGTGGCTGGGCCAAGGCACAGGGGGAAGGCAAGCAGACTGGACACTGCCTTGAATACCAGGCGGAGGGGTTAGGCCTGACAGTGTTGAAGGAGCTGTGGGGAAGTCTGAGGAGCAGGCTTTGTTGACAACTCTAAGGGGATCCTGAATTCTTTTCTTCTGCCTTCAGCCATGCCGGGTCTCAGCTGAGAACTGAGCTGCAGGGCCCCAAGCAAGCACTAGGGTTTCCGCGGCCTTGGCGCTGTTATCAACCCCTTCCTTTTCCAGAAACATTTTTAGATACCTACGCCTCCCCTCCAACCTCCCCTCCCCATTTAGGTTAGCAGGCTGGGAGGACCAGAGAGGCAGACAGTGAGAGCTTGCTCCCTGCTGGGCAGTGGTGTAACAAGACTCCAGTGCACAGCCTGGAAGAGCCAGGTTAAAGGGTGCATGTCAAACAGGTCCAATAGCTCTTTTCCTAGCAGCCTGAGCCTCCCACACTGAACAGGATGTCCCAACCCCTGGAAGTCTGGAGCGCTCAGTGGAAGTCTGAGGACTCTGGGACCTGTCCCTTGACCATTTCCGTTTCAAATTAAGTGTGTGTGTGTGTGTGTGTGTGTGCATGTGTGTGTATCCTCACATGATCGGGCACTGAGGCACATGTGGAGATCAGAGAACAGCTGCAGGAGCTGGTCCTCCCTTTCCACTATGTGGGTCCCATGACGCAAACTCAGGTTGTCAGGCTTGGTGGCAGGCAGCTCTATCTGCTGAGCCATCTCACCATCCCACATTTTCTCTGGGGGGAATCCAGGCTTTTGTGTCTAGGATAAAACCAGAACTTCAGCCACCTGGACGCTCTGCAGTTCATGGACATGTGCACACACGCACACAGAGACACACACACAGACACACACACACAGACACACACACATGGAGGAGAAAGACAAAGACCAGAAGATCATGGGTTATGGTTTCTAACACACACACACACACACACACACACACACACACACACACACACACGGATGAGAAAGGCAAAGACCAGAAGATCGGGGGTTATGGCTTCTAACAGCGCCATGGGAGAGATGGAGGCAGGAAGGGCAATAGCTGCTGGGCAAACCCTCCCTTCCAAATGGCTGTGAGAGCGAGCAGGCTCTGTTCTTCTGTCTGTGGTTTCTAGCCTTACAAGTCTGTGTTGTGTCTGTGAGGAAGGGTCCTTGAGGGACACAGATGGCAGGAGCACCCTGTAGGGATTCCCTCAGGCTGTGGGGCTCAGCAGTAGCTCAGTCTGTGGCTCCAAGGCCTTCCCAGTGCAGCCTGGCTGACTCCTGCTGTGTCTTCTGGGCCTTCATTTCCAGTCACACCACTGGAAACCAACCCTTCCTGGGAGCTGTTGCTCTTGTGAATGCCTTTTCCAGTTCTTCGCAGCTACCCTGAGCCCCAGGAGCCCAGGCATAGCATCACCACCCTTGCCTGTCCCTCCCAGGAACATTACAGAGAGCCTGGCTGTCTCTGTACGGGGGTGATGAAATCTGGGGAGGAACAGGGAAGTTGGGAGACCCTCCAGAGCAAAGGAACTGCTTGGTGAGTGCAGAGAAGTGTGTGTGTGTGTGTGTGTGTGTGTGTGTGTGTGTGTGGAGGGGGTAATGCTAGGAGGAAGGAATGGGGAACGAAACTGAGTGGAACATTCCACACTAGGCTCAAGTGATTGTAGACAATAGTGTTGCCATTTCTGTGGGGTCCATCTTGTCTCCATTCCTTTGTTCAGGACTCCGTGGGGTTGCAGATGCTAAGAGGTAGTTATGGCTTGATTCTCTTCTTGCCCTTACCCTAGTCCCTTATGTGGGATAGGATGTCTGTCCCGAAGGGGACACACAAGCCAAGCTTGAACTGTGAGCAGGGTGTATTTATTTGTCTGCCCGTTCTAAACACTGAGGTCTAAGGTCCCATGAAAAGAAGTCCTTCCTGCCCTGAAGTCAGCCTCAGGAGGAACAGCGCAAGGTGCAGCGCCACTAACATCCTGGGGACTGGAAATAAGACCCTCAAAGAGCAAGACCCAAACTCAGCAGGCCCCTGTGCTGGTGCAATTCAGAAGTGAGTGTCCCCAGGCCCCAGGGCTGCCAAGGTCTTTCCAGGGAGAGGAGACAAGGCCATTACCAAACCCATCCACCTCCAGGTGTTGAGGGTTCAAGGAAGGAAGAAGCAGGAGAAGCAGAATTATCCCAGGATGTGCTTATGTGGAGGGCTTTCTATGGCAGCTCAGAAGCCAGGGTTTCTTTTGTTTTGTTTTGTTTTGTTTCTGGCTTTCCCAAATTCCTTAAGTTTTAATATTGAATAAAGATTACCTCGAAGCCTAATGACTTAAACCTTCGCTCCCACACTCCCGGAACGCAGGTGTTTCCGGTCTGGGACTGGGTGTGGACATGGTCACACCTGTCACCTGGGACCACAGTCCTCTGGGCTGAAGGCATTGCTTCCCAGAGCATCCCTGGCTGTTGGCAAGCCTCAGAAGGTCTGTTTCCAAGATTAATCCCTGAGCCTCTTCACAGAGCTCCCTTACAGCACAATGTCTAGCTTTCCTGGGACAACCACTCCAAGATGGAGGCCTGTCTTCTTCCATCCAAACCTTAGACATGGCATCTCAACAGCCTCCACCCAAGAGGAGAAGACTACACATAAGAACATAGTGCCAACATAAGGATTATCAAAGGCCACCTCTGAGACTGCTTCTGTATCTCTCACTTTGACTTCACAATAAATCTATGCTCTAGGCTGGAAGAATCAGTCTAGAAGTATATATATTTTTCCATTACAATAGAAAGTACCTGAGGCTAGGTATACTATAAAGTAATGAGGTTTACCTAGTTCATGGTTTTGGAAGCCGAAAATAGCATAGTGCCAGCTCTGGTGAGGGCTTCCTGGTAGCATTCCATTATGGTGAATGAGGGCATCATGGCAAAAAGATGCAAGGGAGAGACCACATGAGAAGATAGGAAGCGGACCTATTCACGTCACCACTGTGGGGCTCACCTCGGAGGTGGCACATCATAGTAAAGAGGAAAGGGAGCTGCGGAGAGTTGGGGGGGTCGAGCTCAGGACCACAGACATGCAAACCATGGTGCCTGTCTCTCGGAGATGTCTCAATGCAGCCTGCTCTCTATTGATAGTTGTGACTGGGAGCTGCCACCGTCATGAACGTCAGGGGCTTTGATGTTGGCGGACTCGCAGCTTGATGCTTTCTGGATGTTTCCAGATTCCTGGGAACAAGGCTTAGAACCATATGACAAGGACTGCTTTGCTGCTATAGTTTTTCTGCTTTTATTTGGTTTTTCCAGGCAGGGCTTCTCTGTGTAGCTTTGGAGCCTGTCCTGGAGATCCACCGGCCTCTGCCTCCCTAGAGCTGGGATTAAAGGTGTGTGCCGCCACCACCTGGCTATTATTGCAGGTTTTTGAGGCAGGGTCCAGTCTGGCCTCCAACCCTCCGTGCAGCCAAGGATGATCTTGAACTCCTGACCCTCCTGCCTCCACCTCCCAAATGCTAGAGTTATAGGTGTGTGCCACCATCACAGGTCTTTTAACTTAGTTTTTAAAAATAAACGTCTTGTTTGTTTACTTATTTATTTTTAGGCAAGGTTTCACTGGGTAGCCTTGGCTGTCCTGGAACTTTCTATGTAGACTAGGCTGTCCTCAAGCTCACAGAGATCTGCCTGCTTCTGCCTCTCAAGTGCTAGGATCAAAGGCATGTGCCACTTCCGCCCAGGGAAATATTTTTATTTTAAGAGTTTCAGATTTGCAGATAAATTGCAAATATAGTTCAGAGAGTTTCAATCTATTCGGACCTGATTTTTTATACTGTGAACATTTTACCTGAGTGTGGTCCATTTGTTACAATCAACAAACCATTATTAACATCTCTGTGAGCAAACATCTGCCCTTTATTCAGATTTCCCCACTAGTCCTCGGTAAAAAGAGAAACAAAAGTGGACACCATAGTTTTTTTTGTGCTTTTTTTAAATGGTAGAATGGGGTTTTGTTTGTTTTTTTCTTTTTGTTTTTATTTGAGAGAGAAAGAAAGTTGGGTGGATAGAGAAGTGGGGAGAATCTGGGAGGATGGGAGGACATAGAGGAGAAGAATATAATCAAAATATATTGCATGAAAAAAGGGAAAAAAAAAAGCAGTCCAGTCCTTCAGAGTTGGCCTTGTTAGTGTCCCCTTCTATGGAAGAAGAAAGTGAGGCACAGAGAGGTTAAGTAACTTGGCAAAGATCACAGGCCTATGCTGAGGCAGAGTTTGGACGGTGCCCCAGGCACCCTCTTAACCATTGGAGCCTCCCCATCTCCCCTCCTCTGAGTGCTGCATGGGGTGGAAAGATTGTGCATATAAACACTAACCCAGAGCTGGTCCCAGACCCAGCTCTAAGCTTATGGGTGATAGCACCATGCCAGAGACTCACTGTGGGTTCCTCCCTCCCTCCTCCTTCAGCCTCACCCTCTGTGAAACCTCAGGATGGGACCGATGACCTTGGTCTCCCCGACACTCACGTTCCCTATCTGTTCCACCGCCCTGTCCAGAGGATCTGATGGCGGCTCCGGGGAAACCAAGAAGGGCTATTTTCTTTCTCTGGGCACAGGGAGTTGCTGGCAGTGTGGGAATGATCCTCCTGAGTCATTTGGCTTGCTAGCTGCTGGCAGGGAGAGCAACGGATCAGTCACTGGTGTGGATTGAATTAATCAGACACCTGTCAAGCTACAAATCCCCAGACTTTGGGCTCTGAGGACCCCACTCTTAAGTGACTCAAAGTCTTAAGGCTCAAAGTCTCTGGATAAGGTACTCTGAACACTGGAGGGGGGCTTTGTTTGTCCCCCTGTAACATACCTGAAGCTTGCTCTTTGAGGAGGCCAGGCGCTATATGGGGTTGTTCCCACCCATAAAGTGGCAATGAAACACTAGAGATATCGGACGACTGTCCGGGGTTTCATGCAGAGGTGACTAGCACAGAATAGTGCCCAATTGTAAGGGACCGTGGGCCCCAGGGATGGGTGATAGAACCGGTCCCTCCACAGAAGAAAGACTACGGGGATGGGCGGTCCAGGCTTCCCCAGGTCACACACAGCTGCGCTGACTTCTCTAGCAAGAGGCTCTCCTTTGATATCTCAGGGACACACACAACAGGGACAGAGCGTGACTCCACCCTCACTGCCTGGTCAGGAGCTCCCTGGGTCTTTCTGTTAGTTTGGTGCACTTCCCCTTGCTCCCACCAGAAAGCACAGCAACAGAGCGATAGGACTTGATTTTGGTGCCAAATCCTTTGCGGTGCGAGGTTAAATTGGCTGTGTTGAGAAAGTTAACACAGAGTTAACTTTGTTAACTGTGTTAAGAAAGTTAACAGAGAGTTAAGAAAAAGGTGTTCAGAGACATGATGTGACTGGGGGGACATGGACATTCATACGCATGACAGACATTTACAACACACACATGCACACACATGTGTGTGCACACACGCACACACGCACGCAGACAGGAGACGCTTGTGCATCGGTGGGCTGGCTGTCAGCCCACACAGGGGGCCCACAGCCCACATACAAATCAGGAAATGGGTTTTCCACATCCAGGAAACATTGACTGCATCTGAGGAGCCTTTCTGTGGGCTTTCTCCCGTGGGTTTAGAAAGGAAGTGACCTACATTTGTAGACTGGAAACAGAGGTCCCTGAAGTTTGAGTATGCTGCAAATGCCACTTCAGAGAGCTGCTGTCCCCGACCTTGGTGCTGAGAAGACTTGGTCCTGAGGCTAGGATTCAGGAAAACACCGTTTTGAGACCTGTATTCCCGGCGAAGAGGAGAAACAGAGCTGGCAACAGGTTAGAGGAGGTTAAGGTGCTGGGATTTTAAAGAATTACATTCTGACTTGTAGGAAAATGACTTATAAAGTCTTGTTATTCAAATATGTAATTTGGGGACCAGTGAGATGGACCAGTGGGTAAGTCTGGCAACCTGAGTTTGGTCTGTAGAACCCACATCAAGGTGGATGAAGGGAAGCTACTCCACAAGGTTGTCCTGTGACCTCCTTGTGTGTGCCATATCACACATACCCCCCCTACACAAACAAGCAAGCAAACAGACAAATAAAATTGTATTTAAATGTGACTTTGACTCTAGTTGAATGTCTGTCTTGTTTTTCCTCCCACTCCTTCATGGACTCCCTGCCATTTTACGGTCCATATGGCAGATGATGACATATTCATATGTTGGTGACTTATTTAAATTCCCATTTTTGCTGGTCTACTAGCTTCTCTCCCCCTAACTTAAAGTGGCCTGTTTGTTCTGTGCCAAAAGTACTTCTTGTAGAATTCCTAAATTACTTTAAAAGTAGAATCTAGGAGCCATCCGCAGTCCCTAGATAGCCCAAACTGAGGGTCTTTTATTGCATTGTTATTGCAAAATAACCTGAGACTGGATGTACCATAAAGAAAATATATTTCTTTAGCTCACAGTTTGAGGTTTGCAAGAACATAGCCCCAACATCTTTCTCAGCTCTGGGGACGTCCTTCAGGCTGCCACAGCATGGCAGGTGGCCTCTGGTCTGGTCAGAGCATATGCAAGACAGAGAGATCGCCTCACCGTTTCTCTCGGGAACTACACCGCTTGAGAACTACATTAATCTCTTCTAATGGCGGCATCTTCAACGACCTAATGCCTCCCACCGCCCCCACCCTCTTTTTGAGGCAGGGTCTCACTCTAGCCCAGGCTCACCTTGAACTTTCATTCCTGCTCCCTCATCCTGGGATGGCGCTGGGATAATAAGTGTGAGCCACTGTCCAAATACACTGTTACACTGCAGACCAAGCTGTCCACACACAAACCTTCGGAGACAGCCTCAGCTGTCACTGCCCTCCAAGGCAGAGCCCTCCGCTCTGGCTAGGTAGGATGCCTTCTTTGTGGGAGAGAGAAGGCAAGCTTGGATGCTTGTTCTATTATAGTTTTGTGGTTACTCTTGGTGAGGACAAGAAACTAACTAAGCAAGGAATGGAAGTGAAGCCATTCGGAGCTCTGTGTGTTGTACATGTGTGTGCGTGTGCATGCGCGTGTGTGTGCATGTGTGTGCATGCGTGTGTGTGCATGTGTGCGTGTATGCGTGTGTGTGTGTGCATGCATGTGTGCGTGTGCATGCGTGTGTGTGCATGTGTGTGTGTGTGTGTGAAGCCATGGGATTGCTTTCTCCTTAATAAAGTCTTTTTACCCCCCAGATAAAATAGAGCCGAGGGGGTTTGGATGCCTAGGAAGTGAATCCTAGCCACCCCCACACCTTGAGACAAGGTTTCTCTGTGTAGCCCTGGCTGTCCTGGAACTCAATCTGTAACCCAGACTGGCCTTGAACTCAGAGATTCTCCTGCCCCTGCCTCCCAAGCACTGCAAATAAAGGTGTGTGCTAACTCACTGGGCTATACTTTTTCTCAAAAGCTTTTTAAAAAGAATTTTAATTAAAACGAATTTAAATACACCAAAAAAATCACTTAATATATAATAGTTAGAAATAGGGGCTGGAGAGATGGCTTAGTGGTTAAGAGCACTGGTTGCTCTTCTGGAAGACCTGGGTTCAATTTCCAGCACCAGCAGAACAGCTTACAGCCATCTGTAACTCCGGTTTCAGGGGGTGTGTTGCCCTCTTCTGGCCACCATAGGCATTGCACACACATGGTACATAGATGTACACATGCTGACAGAGCAGTCATGCACATAAAACCAAAAAAATGTATATGGAACGTTTTCTATGACAATAGCTGTGTCTTTATGCCATCATGTAAAACGTCACATGGTATTCCATTGTATGACAACATGCATAACTTCTCAGTTGCTTGTTTCTAGAAATGTGGTTTATTTTCCTTGGTTTTGTAATGCTGGTTGTAGGCCTAGGTAAAGCTCCTGGCACCTACTGTGCTTGTGACTCCCGGGGAGGACTGCAGGCGCTGCATGCACATCTAAGCTTTGATGCCTACTACTCAGACTTGATAAAAACCTGTCGATTTCAGCTCCCCCACTGGTCCGTGACTGCTAATTTCTTACCCATTCCTTTTCGCTTCTGCAAGTCTGTTGTGCAAATGTCACCCTTGTAAATTCTCTTTGATTTTCGCTGAGGTTGACCACGCTCCGGCTCGCTCGTTAGCACTTTGTGTTTCTGTCTTGCCTCTGCCCGTTTTTGCTACTGAAGGATCCTTTGTCTCGTTTGTCATTTGGCAAATTTCCTAATATGTCAGGGCTGTTAGCCTTTATTCTGAAGAGCGCTGCGTATGATTTCAGCTTAGTGTTTGCCCTCAGTTTTGTGACATTCTGTAACACTGAGAATTTATATAAATTTCATGTAGTAAACAATTCGGTATTTCCTTTTCATCTGTATTTAGAAAGACTTTCCTGTCCTTATGTTATGCAAACATACAACAAAATGTTCTGGTGTTTTATTTAACATTTGAGTCTTCTAGCCACCCACACTTCACTCTATGCGCTATAGGTATGGCATCTCAAACATTAACTTGTTATTTCTGTATGGCTGTTGGATACGCACTTCTGCCTTAATGTGGAATGTCTCAACACCCTATGAGAGTACATTATATGACATTTGTGTAGGTTCTAGAACCCTTAGCGGAGCTTTTGCCAAATGTTTCAGTTGTCTCTTGGTTTTGTGCTGTGCTCGGCTGCCTGCACCACACTCTTTGATGCCGCAGCAGCCACTGTGCTACTCCCGTTGGCCTTGAACTGGTCTCAGAAGAGCCCTCCTTCCTCCGGCTCTCACACACCTAAGACTGTCAGACTGTCTTCTTTCTTTGTTGGCATTGCTGTGGCGGGAACCCAAAGGCTTGTGTATGCCAGGCGAGTGCTCTACCACTGAGCTACCAATACACCTTCAACAAAGTTCTCTTCATCAATATTTTTCTTGGCTGTTTTCTTTAATTTATTCTTCCAGATGACTGTGGGATTCACGTATGCTCTTGTGGTTTTCCCAGAAGGGAGTTCCTCTTGGAGATTAGCTTAGTAGAGATTTGCCGTAGTACATTTTTCTATTAATTCACGCTCTTTTCACATTTATTTATTTGATGATTTAGTTAGTTTTGTTATTATTATTTACCTTATTACTTATTCTGATTATTTATTTATTCACAATCTTTTTCTCATTTATTTATTTATTTAACCCTAACAGATTACAAAATTTGCCAAATAACAATGAGACAAAGAGGTCCTTCAACAGCAAAACGGGCAGGGGCAAGACAGAAACACAAAGTGCTAAATTCACTGTGTGTTTGTGTGTGTGTACATGTGTGGGCACACACAAGTGATGGTATGGGTTGGTTCTCTCCTTCCACCACGCCATGTCGGTCTCAAGGTCAAAGCCTTTACCCCCTGGGCCATCTCACTGTCGCAGCCGTACACGTCTTTCTGTTTCCTCTGACAGATTGAAGGCGTGAGTTTCTATTGCTGGTTTTCTGTGTTTCTATTGCTAGTGCCTACACATTCCACACTGA
Organism: Alexandromys fortis; assembly: GCF_014885135.2. Classification (NCBI taxonomy): domain Eukaryota; kingdom Metazoa; phylum Chordata; class Mammalia; order Rodentia; family Cricetidae; genus Alexandromys; species Alexandromys fortis. The sequence continues at coordinate 676,248 of NW_026068214.1, forward strand.
CCTTATTTCTACCCTTGTGCTCCTATCGATGGTTTTAATGCCACTGCATGTTCATTAGGTCTTCTAAGTGTCTGCTGCTCACACACATGTCAGCTTTGGGACATTTTTGTTTCATTTTCTTTTCATTTCATAACCCAAAAGCAAAACGCTGTCTCCTGGTTTTTTTTTTTTCCTTCTGTGGGTTTGCGCCAAAGGCATGTTTGACCTAATTTGAGGCCATTCATTTTCCTTCTGGGTCTGGGCCATGGCTCCTCCCTGTCATTGCCTGTCATTGTAACAATGAGTTCAGAGAAAGATGGACACCTCCGCCAACTCCTTGTCAGCTGCTTCCAGAGGACAGACATGTTGTGGATCAAACCAAGTTCCACCTAGTTCTCTACCTCAAGCCCTGCTGCTTAGGTAACAGGGGAGGGACCTGCCACCTTGTGAAAACAGGTGCATGATTGAAAATGAGGCCTGGGAGCAGACAGAGGAGACAGGCCACTCGGGTGACATGTCTTACTGATGGGAGCCTTGAGGAGGCATCGAGAGGCCCTAAAAGCCATCAGGTTGGTCTCCAGGTCATTTAGGCTGAATAACACCACCACCACCCCACGTAAGAGAAACTGAAGTTGGGCAAATAGACTCCCGCGTTGGCGGCCCCTTCTGAAAACAGTGGGGGTTGATTATCTTTCAAAGCTCACAGGGGAAATGAAAAAGAAAGGAAGAAAAGTTGCTTACAAAGACTGGACTCAACATCAAGTCTGAAGCAAGCGCAGCTTCAGCAAGGTCTTATGGGTAATGCTAGGTAGAAATTACCAACTTTGTCCCTGAGTTCCGGCACCGGGGAACGTCCCCAGCATGGACACCCTCTCCACCACTCCCTTCCCCAGTGATCTCGGCTGCAGCCGCCTCCTCCTTTCTTTGCTTTCTCCTCTTTAATGTGCTTGAAAGCAGATGGCCCAGAAGTGAGATCAGCCTGCCAGTGGGCACGGGGTAAGAACAGGGAGGGGAAGGTTGGACGGATAGAAAAATGGACACGGGACGCTAGACTAGTCGAGTATGAGCTAAATGAGCCTCACCCACGTGTTGTGGCGCCTGGTCCTGGGCCTGTCCAGTGGCGGTGGGGACATCGCTCTGGGCTCGGTAGTCATATGAAGGTCACCTGCTGGAGTTTTATTGATACGACTTGAAAGATCCAGCCATGTGCCCAGACCTCACCCGTGGATTTCCTCTGTGCACTCCCTTTTATCACGAAACCAAGTGGACATCCACGCTGCCTTTGAAGTCGTCCATAGAAGGAAACACCAGAGCAGCGTTGCCTGGTATTTTATTCCCATGTTTTGGACCATCGTGTTCCCAGAATGTTCTATTTTATAGTTGGCCTACTCTTCTTGCAATACAAAGCTATTATCTTCTGGCATGAACTAGAGGTTGTAGGGAACAGGAAGACACCTTTTTTTGTATCACCCTTCAGGAAGTTAAAAGCGTATTAAGATTGCCTTTGAACTTCTGCCAGCACAATTAGGTTAAAAATAATACTTGTGAAGTGAGGGGTACAGTGCCTGGCACATAGTAAAAAAAAAAGCTATTTTCTGTCGCTGTTATTTATATTATTATTCATTGGTCATGGTAGTATACATCTACTCCGATATCATCTCACTTCTTATGTTGACTTACAATATAGAGTTGTTCAAAAGTGGGCAAGAAAGGCATACGATAGTCACCTTATTCTTCTTGTCTGAGGGAACACGCAATGTAAATCAAAGGGTTTCAGGAATGGGCTGGACGTGCGCTCTGAACCTCCCAAAACTCTGAAGGCGAGAGTTGTGTTTCACCCCTCTCTAAAGTGCCCGTCGCCTACCTACTGTAGTATTGATTGAATCACTGTTCATAAAGGTAAGTAGAAAGAGAGGGAGACGCTGGCGGGGCATCTCAGCATTGGACTAGGACACGATCTCCGCATGCCATCTCTGCCAGCTGGTGACCTTTCTGGGATGCACCTGTTGCCCAGTGGCCACTTCTTCCCAGAAGTTGCCAGAGGGTCCACCCTACGTGGGTGCTCTTTCCTTGGAGACAGACTTCCCCTCCCTTCAGGCTCCCTCCTGTCTTTCCCTTTGAGCTAAAGCCTCCTCCTGAGCCGGAGTAAGCCCCGCCCCCAAGTTGGTGCGGCAGAGACTTAGCCCCGATACCGATACCGATACCGCAGTGCCAAGAGATGAGACTCGCAGAGGGCAGAGGCGATTAGAGCTTCCTATTTGTTTCCAGGCAAGTTCTGCCTCCTCTGGCCTCAGATTCTCACTCACACGTCTGCCCTCTGCCAATGGGATGGCACAGAGTACGTGCACTGGCAGCGTGCTGAACCCTCGCTCTTGGATTGCCTGTGTTCCAAAGCTACAGGAAATCAGCCTCTGCTCCTTATAAATTACCCACTTCTGGCATGCTGCATCAACAACGCAAAATGGTCTAAGACAGTCCTGCGGACCTTTGAGACAGTTGTCATTCCTTCCTTCCTCCTGCCAAAGCTAGAACTTGCTTCTGGAACACTGTCGGAAACAGTGTCAGGATCCAAAACGCGTGTAAGTGAAATTCTGTGTGTTGGCCCTGATTTGGGAAGGTTTAAATTAGAAGCCAGTCTTTCCCAGTATGCCGTAAGAGCAAAGTCTGCTTCTTGGGTCAGAAGAATAGGGCAAGGTCTCAGAACCTCGGCACCGGTCATTCCCATGATTCAGTGCAAACCAATCCCGCCCCTTTCTGCGACCCAGCATGCTCAGTCACTTGCTGCTGTCTTTGGGCTGTGCAGCATAGTGTTCAAGGGTGTAGGCTTGGCGCTTGTCCACCTGGACTTGGATCTTGGTCCTACTTGTTAAAATTTCCTTGGTTCCATTTCCTCATTTGCAAAATGGTATTAATACCTGCCACCTCTGAAGGGTTTAGCTTATGCACGCAACACTTGCTTGTAATAAACGATAACTATCGTTACAATTATTACCAGTGCTAGAATTGTAGCTATGCTCACTCCTGCTGTAAAAACTTTAAAGAAATTTCTACCTCAGCTCTCTCATGACCCCCTGTGTTCTTGCCTGTTCTTGGTGTTTTCGTCTGTCACTCAGCAGACTGGAGGTGGCCCTTGGGGAGGGGTCCTTTCTCATCCATTTTGTTTCATGGTGCAGCCAATGTCTATTTGGGCTTTCTTACTCAGCGGGTTTTGGACAAGTCATTCCACTTCTGAATGTTTTCATGTGCAAGACAAGAATAATAACACTCACTTCTCTGGGGTTTCATAAGGGCTAAGAGAGATGAGAGAGAGAGAGAGAGAGAGAGAGAGAGAGAGAGAGAGAGAGAGAGAGAGAGAGAGAGAGAGAGAGATATTGAGATTTATCTAGTTAGACCAACCTCTGTAACTTATTCCCCTCAGGACAGACGCCCTGCGTTGCCTAGCAAGTGTTTCTGAGTAATTGGACAGAGGCATAGACACTGAATAAGTAAACAAACTGAGTTACCTATGACTTAGAATTTTCATTGTTTCATGTTTCCCATGAATTACGTTTTGTTTTCCTTCCATCAACCATGAATCCTTACGGACTAGAGTCACACCCTAGAACATCGCATCCTTCTTTCTCTTAGAGGCTGCTGCCTGGCTCCTCACTCACTGCTTGAGAGCTACAGAATCCTCTACCCCAAATTTCCACCAGGTGGCAGGGCATCACCTTCCTGTCCTTGAGAGCGCCTCCTGAACCTTCATTCTCTCCCACCAGGTGGCGATGCAGGCTGCATTTCAGATCCTGCTCAGCCCCCTGAAAACTCAGGCCCTTGGGGCTGAAGCCGACAGGAGAGCCCCCGCAGCTCTATGAGCTTTAGGGGTTTCAGTGTCCCCCAACTGAGAGCACTTGGTGCTTCTGATGCCCTGGGACAGTAACAGAGTTCGATTCTTGGTGGCCCTGCTGGCTGCGGTCCGTGTAGCTAGGCAGATAATTGCAGGGTAGCTCTTCTGAGTGGTGTCCGGCCTGAGAGCAGCAGGCTCTGGAAGTCTCACAGTTTAGATGGGTGATTGGCACTCAGCCCTCCTGCCCTTCCAGGGTCCTGTTGCTTCCTCTCCTGCTGCTCCTTCCATGGGATCAAGCCAGTTCAGCGAAGCCTGGCAGAGGAGGACAACATTCTAGTTTCTTCGGCCTCTTCTCAGAGGGAATGATATTCAAATTCCACACCACTCCAATGTAAGGCTCTCTCAACTCAGAGTCCATCCCCAGAGTCAGAGTCTGTCTGTCCATCCCCCTGCCTCTGCCCCTTTTAGTGTTGAGGATTCATTTGTGCAATGAACCCTGATCTGCACCCCTAACCCCCTTTCTCTCTGTAATCCACTTTAGCTGTTGCTTCCACATCCTGCCTTCTAATTTGATAGATACATGATTCTGGGCCCAGACTTGGGCCCTTCAGAAGTCCCAGTTAGCAAAGAGTGAGCAGGCCAGATATGAAGCTGTCAATGTTTACTAGCAAGACAGAAATCATTCCCTGTGAAGTCTCAGAGTTAACAAAGACTTGCAAGGCCCTGAAAGGGGTCTGAGTGATCATGGGTCCCCTCATCTTGGGTTTCCGGGGTCAAGCAATCAGGACCCAGATGGAAGAAATGCCCAAAGCTCTTCAGGTGGTCAACACAGAGACATGAGTCGAAGGTGGGCCCTCCACGTCCCTGGTGACCAGCCTTGCATCTAGATGTCTCTACCTGGACACCAGCCGCCCTCCTCTGGGCCCACGCTGGCGTACTGCAGTAGCGTCTGCGCCTACTTTTGTCTTGTGACCTAGCAGGAGAGACCCTTGTCTGCCTGTGGCCATCTTTAGGTTGCAGAGAGGGGAACAGAGTGAGATTTGTTCTGCAGCAGGGAGCCTGTCTTCGGGGACAGCACATGTGCATACCGGGGCTACCTGCCCAGCTTTTCTGTTCCTCTGCTCAGGAGGAGCCATTCATGGGCATCTACGTTGTGCCCAGGCCTGAGCAGCATAGAGAATGTGATGGAAACTCTCCCTGCAGTGAAGGTACCTAGGACCCAGGGAAGGCGTTAATATCCCTGGCCTTCCTGAACCCCACATTCCTTCACCTAGTGTCACCCCTTTCTCCTCTCAGGCACTCCACTGATATGACCTCTGTGACTGCTGTCATTCTGGGTCTCAGTCATCCCTTGGTGCCCTCTTGCAGGCAAGATAGGCAGCTGACTGCTATCTGGACCCACTAGGTCAGCCTAGGGGCCTGCCTGGCTCCACCCAGACCTCTTTTGGAGTAGCAACCCTGTTCTTCCTCTGTGTTAGGGACGGAAGGATTGTCACCATTGCCCACGCAGGATGCTCTGGTTTCCTTTAAGCAGAAAATGACATTTCTCGATCACAAGCTTAGTCCCTTTACCTTCCCACCAAACAGTGTTCCAGCCCCCACCCCACGCCCCAAGACCTCTGCCCACCTCTCCAGCCTCCCACGGCCCCGGCCACCCTGGACACTCCTGCTCTGTTCAATTAAAAGCATGCTTTCTTATTTCTGGAATTCATTCCCTTTTTTAAATGAGCCCTCTTTCCCCACTAATTCATACCCCTCTTCAGGGCTCATCTGAGGGGTTTCTTCTTCCAGGAAGACTTCCTGGTCCCTAAGCCCAGGCGGGCCCTCGGCTCGCACCTCTCTGCTTGTGCTGGTTGTTAGTGTTTCCTGAAATCTTTCCTCAAAGGGACATCTTGAGATGTCCTATTTGGCCTAGTTTGTGGAAGTGTCCCCAGTTCCCTGCAATGTGATTGGCTGCCAGTAGACTTGCAGGTTGTGGGATGAGAAGAAGGCAGGCCCAGAGGGCTTCTCTTGAACTGGCAAGATGGCTCAATGGCTGCTCTTGCAAAGAACCTGGGTTTGATATTTAGTATCCATACAGCAACTTAGAACTGTCTTTAACTCCAGTTCCAGATGATTCAATGCGCTGAAGAACTTCCTGCCCTCCTCTGGACTGCCTAGGTCTTCAGGTCCATCACTCCTGTGTTTATGGGCAAGGAAGCACACACAGCCTGCATTGGCCCTGTGATCAGGGACCACAATGTTACCCAGTCATTCATTGTGCCAAAGACTGTGGTGGCCCTGGGGTTCCAGGAGCAAATAAAGAGAGCTTGGCCCCTAGATTCAGGGTGCTTGTGGGCGAACAGTTGGAGCAGACAAGCAAGCGAAAGCAGTTTGTGCGCTTGGCGTGTGTTCTCTAGAAAGGGAAGAGCTGCCGCGGAGTGAGCTTCTCTGCCGTTCCTCTCTGCCCCTGGCTAGCTCACTCCCATTCCCTGCACAGACCTGGAGCCCCCAGGTTCACATCTCCAATGTCTATGTCTCGGTTCACACCCTGACCTAAGCCAAGGTGGTACCCTGAGCCTTTGCTTATTATGGTACTGCCCGTATCTAGGGTGACGGGATCTCCTATCTGGTCAGGAGAGGTCTGGGTAGAGACCTGGCTTTTCTGTAGTGGGGAAAACCTTCAGAAGGGGCAGGAGTCATGCATGGACACCACAGAGTCCTTCTGTCCGGAATCCTGGCGAAGCGACTGTTCAGTCTCTGGTTCCACACTGGGCCTTGGCGGCACTGGAACGAAGTGACCAGCAAGCCCTCTGGAACTGCCGCTGCCATCACTGTCCTGCAGGACTGTGTTTCTCTGCCCTTTGGCCTGGTCTGAGGCTGAAGAGTGCCAGCCTCCAGCTGCGCTGGCAGTTCTGCCGTCTGCTCCTGGCAGCTGTGGCCTGCATGGAAAACCTGTGTCTTTTGTTAGGAGGCCATGCCGTGGAAAGAACTGGTGTTGGGCGACTTCATGCAGGAGTTCTGTTCCATGAAAATCTGGGCCACGCTGCCTGTCCCCCCCCCCCCGCCATGGTGTCTCTTTGCCACCTAGGCAGGCTCCTGGAGGTCTAAGGGGGAACCTGTGCCAGCCTGTGCCCAGGGCAGGGGGAGGTTCTGGTGTGGCTCCAGGTGGGAAGAAGCATAGAGGACCAGACTGATCTTGAGCCTGACCTTGAAAGGTCAACGTTGTGGCGACCGTGTTCCTACCCTGGGGCAGTGCTGGAGCGGCTACCGTCACCAGCTACCCCTACACAGTACCTGTGCATCAAGGCACCTTTGTTCCCCCTTCAGCTGGGACAGGATACCAGCAGCAGGTTAAAGGTTCCTGGTGGCCTAAGGCCAGCCAAGAACTCTACTCTTTCCCAGGGCAACACAATGTGTCTCCTGACAGTTGATATAAACCATCCCTCTTGGCAGAGTGCGGCTTCTTTTGACTCAGGGCTAAATGGGCCGAGCTTCAGAACAGGGTCCACAGGAAGAGTTGAGAAAGGCCTTCCTGCTTCTGGCCTAGACACGACTCGCCAAGGCATTGGTGCCAGAAAGTGGGTGGAGCCGGGGGCTCAGAAGTAGCTCCCTTGCCCCATGAGCCTGGAGACCCTCTGGTTCAGGCCTATGATACCAGCCTCCTTTGTTCTTTGGGCCTCTTCATATGTGCTTGTCTCTAGAGCCCTAGTAACCCCCCCACGTGCACACACACACACACACACACACACACACACACAAGCTTGCATGTGACAATGTTTGTGCCTCGGGAAAAGGGCATGTTTACAGCCCTTTTTGGAAATGTGTGATTTGAGTGCATGTGCTTGTGATTATGTGTCTGAGCTTCAGGGAGTTTGTGTCCTGGAGGTCTCTGAATAAGAGTGGGCTGCCGTGTGTGTGTGTGTGTGTGTGTGTGTGTGTGTGTGTGTGCTTATGACTGCCTGTGATGTTTGTGTGTGTGTGTGTATGTATGTGTGTGTGTGTGCTTCTGACTGCCTGTGATGTTTGTGTGTGTATGTGTTTGTGTGCTTATGACTGCCTGTGATGTTTGTGTGTGTGTGTGTGTGTGTGCTGATGACTGCCTGTGATGTTAATGTGTATGTGTGTGTGTGTGTGTGTTTCTGTGTGTGACTCTTCTCTCTGGAGCTGCCTCTCTGTGCTACGCTGGAGGAAGGTGCACATGAGAGCCTGGCTTAGAAGGATATATTGCCACCTCCCAGACCTTCTCCATTCCACTTTTCCTCTCACTCTTCCTTCTTCTCCCATCCTAGCCTTGACCTGGAAGTATATTAATAAGACCCTAAAAAGGCTTTGTGACCAATGACCCTGCCAAATTTGGGGGACAGGCATGACTGGGCTTGTTCAGGAGTCAGAGAAGTGATCATCTGGGCAGCACTGAGACACGCCAGCTCCTGGAGCAGAGCCCCCCCCCCCCTTTTCCCCTTGTTCTTTTTCTCCTGGCTTAGAAGTAATAGCTCTTCAATCTGAGTTTAGGAGAAAAGAAAACAGGCAGAAAAGTGAGCTGCTGCACAGAGACAAGTTGCTGGGCTGGGCAAATTGCACTGGTCTTGCAATCAAGTGCTCTCACCGAGATGTGGACACCATGGATGGGAACATTTACAGCCACTGGGCCTAGCGGGGAGACCATGCGTTATGAGTCCGTAAGAGAGTGGGCTCTCTTACCCCGATGAAGTAGTGCAGACAGATTCCACACACCTGCTTGTGGTGTTTACCATCCAGACTACACCTCTCGGAGGCTCATTCTCCTCCCTGGGACCTACAAGGTGGTTGTAAGGGCCAGATAAGAAAGAAATGCATACGAAGCATTTGGCTCAGTGCCTGGCACATGGGTGCGCAGGAATGAAGCCTGACGTGTGCAGGACTCCGTTCTTTTCCTGTACGAGGGCCGTAGGAATGACGATAAGCAGGGATTCCAGGGGGATGAGCCTTAGCTGTCTGCAGAATCCACCCTCTTTTCCAAAAGAACGCAGCAGCAATGCCGGTCTGGTTGACAGGGAGGATAATACCTGCACTTTATGTATGCTTTGGAGTCGGTGTGAATTCTGTGTGTGGAAGGCTACTCAAGGAAAGACAAGACCTGTGTTTTTACAGTAAGAATTTGGCCCATGAATATCTCTAGGCTGCTCTAGACAGTGGCTACTACAGTGCTTGCTTGGTTAAGTTAGTGGCATTAGGGGGTCCCTATTGGATCTGTTTTGCAGGGGACTATGACTGCTCGTCTCAAAATTACATGGTTGGTATTGTTTGTTTGTTGTTTTGGGGTGTTCGTTTTGTTTTTGTCTGCCACTTATGGGATACCTGGTAGATATGCCATGCCCGCACTTGCACTGCAGGCCCAGGACCTGGAGATAAAGAAACAGCCGAGAATGGCCCTAAAGGAGACTCAGAGTGGGCAGCCAAAACGATCTGAAGGTACATCGAGTGTGTTCCTAGAACTCCAGCTTCCCAGAAACCCCGAAAACAGTGTGCTTAGCCCATAGAAGGAGGAATTCTGGCTAAATCAGAATTCAATAAATGTCTGGCATTAATGAAAAGCAAAGAAGGAAGGAGGGAGAGAGAATAAAATAGTAAAAAACAAAAGAGGGGGACCACAGCAGGAGGAAGGCTTTCCTGCCTTGGTTGAACGTAGTCAGAACCCATCAGGCCAGAGGTGGAACAAGTGACCTCATGAGGATCCCTCCGCGCCCGGGCGTCTAGAATATACCACTGGGCTTGGCTGCTAACTTATATTAAGGCCTTAGGCAGATGACTAAGCACTTATGAGCCTCAGTTTCCCTCTCTGTTAAACAGAGTTGCTTACATCACTGAGAAAGAGGCTCTACCTTTAACCTCTGGGAACTCCTGAGGAGGTCATGTGTGCTGACTTCCAGGCTTCCCCCTCTGCTGGGGTCCCAAAGCACAGCCTGGCATGGTGCCTCCACTGCTCCTGGGCCTCTAACTCTGTAGCAACTGATCTCCTGAGATGCTAAGCTCTTGCTTCTTCCATTTCTTGCTCCCATTGTCTCCTTTTCTAGAATGTTCTCCCCAGTCTTCTCCAGAGGAACCACCCTCCAGTCCATGAAGCTTTCTGGCCAGGGCCTCTGTGGGTGGAGGTTTGATTCCCCCCCTCCTTCTTCCCATCACCGAGTGTCTGTCTCCAGAACCTCTCTCTACTTCCTATACTTCCTTTGACTCTTCCCAATTCCCCAGTTTGGGCACTCAGTGTCTACTACAGGCTCTGTCTCTGGGGCCTCGAAACATTGGTGGAAGGAAGGACTAATGGAGCTGAATTTGGGAACCTGGGAGTTAGGGGGAAACATGCTAGGGGTCAAGAGAGGGTTCTCAGAGTCGAAATAAGCCAACATGCTAAGGATACAGTTCGTTGACACAGTGTGCCTAGCTTAGTGTTTATAAGACTATGGATGAGAGAGAGATTGTCCACAATCCATCTTACCACCTAGCCCACCTTTCTTACCCCCGTTGCTTGTGCTTTGTACTAGTCAAGAAAACAAGAGCCCTGGGTAGAGGAGCTACTTTGAGAAGCCAAGAGGCATTTGAGTAGGGCTGCCTTGGCTGGTGTCATGCTGGGATCTAAGATGGATTAGTTTGTGTGTCTCTAAGCCAGTGCCAAGGTCAGGATAGACACCATTACAGTCCTTGTCTGGCCTGAGCTGCCAAGGGAAGAGCTCTTCTTTTGGGGCCTGAGGACAGCCTGGTATCAAGTATACTTGGCTTTGCCAGCCCTCCTTCTGCCTCCTGTTCCCACAAGGGCACAGGGGTCTCCACACTTCTCATTGTACACAGCAGGGCTGGCCCAGCAGCTCTTCTGGAGTGGGGCTTGTTTGTGGAAGCCTCCCTTCGCTGGTCAGCCTCCCATGAGATGCTCCACAAGGGAAGAGGGACGTGCAACCCCTGGTCAGATGTGGAGGTCAGAAAGGGGTCCAGCCCCATGCTGGTCAGCTCCTTCTTGTTGCTGCCCTTAGGCTGAGAGGGAAGGAGGGCCTGGCTTTGGGGACTGCTTTATTCCTCTGGTCTTGATGGCCTAAGACCATGGCCTCCATAAGTCTGCAACAGGCTTGATTGTCCTCGGGAGAGGTATGTCACAGAGCAGGGCTGGAGACTGAGGCTTAATGGGAGGGGAGGCAGGGCAGGGATGAGGCAGGAGGTATAGAACTCCCCATGGGCACTGGTCTGTAGGGGGTCTTCACAATTAAAGGAAGCCTAGGTCGTGGTGGATGTACTCCTGTAGGGTCGCAGAGCAGATGAGGGCACCTTTGGGCCCTTCTCCCTTCTCCACCCCACACCTTCACTCCCCACACCAGGGCCTAGAACGGTAAACAGCCTGAGTCAGAGCTAGGCCGCGCTTATGAGCCAGCTCGTTCTGTCATTAGCGGTAATAGCAGCATCTTGTCTGGCTGTCGGTACCTTTCATCCAGGCCCCTCAAAGAGCTTAAAGGAGCAGCCAAGGTTCTATTATCTTCCTATTACTAATGGAGAAATCCAGCCCCAGACGGGCTCGGCAGCTTTTTTAGGGCTCACAAGGAGGTAGCTAAAGGCTGGGAGTGGACGTGCCACGGGAGTCTGGGGCCGTTTGACCTCTTCTGTGTCCCTGACGATGCTACTTCCAAAGAGAAACTCCAGCCCAGTGTTGAGATTGTTGAGAAGTGTCGATAAGTTCTGTCCAACTCAGAAGGTCAGGCCTGGACTTTTAGGCGGCCACTTGCTGATTCTTTCTTCCCTAAGTTGCCAATTCTGAACCCATAACAACAGTAACCCCTGCTCCTGCTTACGCAACCCTTACAATGGAGTCAGAGACATGTGCAGTGCTGTGTCACTTACGGATAAAGAAACTGAGTCAGGGAGAGAGTCCAGATTCCAGCCCAGACTGAAGTCCAGATTCAATGGCCGTTTTTGTTACAGGCTTCTGGTTCAGCTTTTCTGATGCCACAGTCGGTCCTGTTTTGAGAGAGGGTCCTACTATGTACCCCAGGCTGGCCCCAGCTTGCATCCTCCTGCCTTAACCTCCCAGCACCGAGATTAAGGCTCTCACGCTGTGCCCGACTAGTAGTGTAGCTGTATTGCTGATCTGTACAAACCCAGTGCAGACTCCTCATACTGCAGGCAGAGTTCCCCCCCACCCAGTCTCTCTTCCTTGTAGGAGTTGGTCTGAGGAATGAGGTCCTGGAAGCCATGGCCCTAACCCTGCTCATCACGGCAGAGATTCACGATGAGATATGGTTTCCAATGACTTGGGCAGGGTATGACATCCTGCCCTAAGCACCTTCCTCCGACAGCAGCTGCCCAGGAGTGTCCTGGAGACCTGGGAGAGGGCCTAGCGCAGCCAGTGTACTCCTCGGGAGACAGCTACCTCCCCTGCCAGGACAGAAAAGAGGCCTCTGCTGTCTGTTTTATCTCTTGTCCAAGTCCTCATCCTCCCTCGCACAGGGCCCAGAGACCCTGTCCCAGCCAGATGCATTTCTAGAGCCGGAGGTGATAGGAGTCAGCTCAGGGATCTGGTTGTACCAAAGCTTGCTGTAGGGCCCGGGGAAAGGCATCTAAGCCAGGGTTTGTGCCTCGGCTTTCTCTTGTGAGAAGTGAGAATGCTAACCGAGTGCTGATGTCTCTCTGGTGCTCAGCTCTGAGCCTGGTTCCTGGCCCCTGGATGCCTAAACAGAGTATCTTCTGGGTCCATGGCGCACAGGACCGGGGCAGGTAAGCAGAAACAGTGCAAACTGACCAGGGCAAGGTCAATGGCCATTTTTGTTGCAGGCTTCTATTTCAACTATTTGTAACTTTCAACAAAGTTCATGGTTTGGATATTATTATTTTTGGTCATTTTTTCCATATTTGGTTGTGGCCTAGAGCAATGAGTTTTGGAAAGATAGAGGCAAAAATCCCTTCAGCTGTTTGTGAGCACTGCAAACGCCCACCAAAAAAAAAATCCTTTCCAGCTAGAAGAAATAACAACATAGCTATGTTTTCTTTTTCAGCTCAAATGACTCCCAAACAACCCCAAAGATTTCAAACTTGGCGAGTAATTAGTCCTTAATGAAGGAGAGTGGACAGTATGTGCTCTGCGAGCCTTGAGAATCAGAAGGTTTCGAATTCAAAACCTCACTGATGCATGAAAACGTTCTGAGGCCCCAGACCCTAGCAGCTTCTTCCTGAGGATGCTGAGCTGATCGCGCTGCTTTGTCCAGAGTGATTTGAGAGCAAGGTGGCTGCAGCTTTGCAGCCCCACTCTGGTGTACTCTGCCTGATGTACAGACAGAGGCCGAGGCTAGCCAAAGACGGAGTCAGGCTTGACACTTGTAAGACGAACTAAACTGCATGTTCAAAAGCTTATATTTGTGTCCTCATCACAGAGAACTTGCAGGAGGCACATTAAAGCCCTAGGCTATGGAAGGCCTTCTATGTTCTAGAGTATCAAAGAGCTACATCTCCCGGAGATTAGTCCTTAAGGCCTCTCATCTACTGTCTAACCCTTGCAAGCCCTCCTTGGATTCTTTTCTGAATGCTTTCTCCAGGAGGCACCTGGGAGGATGCTCCATCTTTCCTATGCTCTTCTGCACTCTGCTCCCCACGCTGCATCATCTGCAGCTAAGCCTAGGGAAGAGGCCTCTTCACTCTGCATCTCAAAGCAGGACTTGACCGGGGTGGCTTTATAGGTGGGTAGAGGAGAGAAAGGAGTCTGCATAGCCACAGCCCTGGAGCCCTGCTGCCTGAGAGCTGGATCTGCTAGAGATACAGGATCTTTCTTCTGTGCCCCTGGCAGACATCTCCTGGGATGCCTGTACAACAAGAGGATGAGACTCTGCTTTCTGTTGTTCTTTTCAAGGCCAGGGATCTGACTTGCCTTCTGCTTTCAGGACCTTGCGCATGTGTGGGTGCACACATACAAACCCACACAAACACCCACCCCAGATTTTTGACAGGGGTATTGGTGAACAGCTCGTTCCCATCTCTGCTGAACAAGAGAATTCCTTGACTGTAGGGTAGATCAAACCCAGGCATAAGAAAGTATTTAGCCAGCTCCAAGAGTCCTGCAGCCTAGAGCTATGTAGCCCACCAAGGTGAGCAGGCAAGGACACAGATGAAAAGATACAGACAAGACCCCGCCAGCTAGGGGGCTGAGGATGGACTCTGAACTTGTCTATCAGCCAATGCCAAGATGTCATTTTCTCACATCTGGTTCCACATCTGGAAACAGCCAGGATGCTTATTTCAAAGAGCTGATGAGGCCATGCCCTGATTGCCTGAGGGAGAAATCGGTTTGGTGACATTGTCATCCAGGCCCCATCATCTTCTCCAGATGGTGGTCCCGTTTCCAGCTCCCTTCTCAAGGCACACCCACTGTCCAGGAGGCAAGAGAGAGAGAAAGAGCTGGAGGGCAGCTGGATGGGGTGAGGCCTTGTCCAGACCCTTTGTCAGCCTCTAGAAGCTGCAACACATTTATAGTTCTTGCTGGTCAGCAGCTGGCCTCCCCACCCGTCCTGGAACTTGCATGGTCTGCTAGGATTGTGGCACTTGCTGTCCAGATGCCACAGCCTTTGCATCTGATGATCACATGGCCCCTGTTCCAGGCCTAAGCCCTTGGCTGGTGGATCTGAGGAGAGTGCATCCGGAGAGGCCGCTCCTCTCCCATGTCCATCGCTAAGGACCAGCCATGTTCTATCATGAAGGCTCCTAGAGAGGCAGCGGCCTGACTCAGCCCTTGAGGAGTCTAGCATTGTGAGGTTGTTTAGGGTCTGAGGATGCCCGAGGAAACATCAGAGTCGTGCACTTCATGACTGGAACTGTCTGGAAGTAGTGTCAGGGATGGTTTCCTCAGAGAGATGCTCCCTGGGCAAGACAGGGGCGGCCTGCAGCCTCCTCAACTGCTTCGGTGCCCATGTGGCATCCATCCCAGGGTGGGAGGGCACTGAGTGCCAACAGGACTCGCCACACACTGGAGAGACAAGGTGTGAGTGGACGGGGCAGGGTGCTGCTGAAAGCTCCGTATTTTTTTCTTCCTCCTGTGACATTCCTTCACCAGCTTCCACAGCCAGCTCCGATGGGCCCTGCCTTTCTCTCCCCGCCTCAGGGTCAGCTTCCTCTTTGATGACAGCTCACCTTGGCAAGGTGACTCCAGTGTTGTAGGTAGGAGACAGAACACCCGAACGGTTCTTTACTGAGCAAGGCTTGGGGTGAGGATTTCATTCCTGCTGTGCGTGGCTGGAAGAGGACCATGTTGCCACCCTCCACACAGCACAGGGCACTCTGCTGACGCCTTTCTGTCCCTCCTGCTCTGTCTGTCTCCAGCCCTCCTCAGTTCCCCAGACTCGTACAGTGCTGTGTGTAATCTGTCCCACCTCGCTGAAGGAGGTCTGTGGGAAGGCTCCTGACAGTCAAGGTTGACTGTGAAAAAGTTACCGACCTAAGGTACACACATTTAGGTCAAAGCGGATGCCATGGCTCCTCATGACTCCCTACTACTCAGCTGAGTGTCTTCGTCCAAATCACAAAGCCATCCCAGCAGAAGTTCTTCCAAACCTGGCCTGCCCCTCACAGTCCGTTCCTAATCTGCTTGACCTGGTGGCACTTTGCACAGCCAAACCCTGCCCCTTCCATCTGGACCTTGGCCCAGGCTACTCTTCCTTTCTGTCATACCTGCCCCCGCCCCTTCACCCTGCTCTCTCCGTCAGCCTCCAGGTCCCTGTGTGTCTGTCACCGCCTCCAGGAATCCTCCAGTGCCCTGGAATGTTGATTTGCTCTATGCTTTAAGAGCAACATTTGCAAACATTTGCTGCCCCCTTCTATTGTGTCTCCGTCCTGATCGTAAGTTCTCTGAGGGGACACCCCTCGATCCTCACCTCATCCCTGCTGCCTGATGAGTGCCTGGCATCTTGCGGGGTGCCTGACAGAGCCGTGTGAGCCAAAGTGAGATGAGTTGGCAGACGGCTGATGGCGTTCCTGATGGGAAGCTCAGGTGGAGCTGGGACTCAGCCTGCAGGGGTAGAACAGCAACAACCCCAAGATCTCAGGTCCACAGTGTTCCAGGCTCTGCTCCAAGGACTTTCTAATTTTATCCTTACAACAATCCTATGTGGCAGGCATTCTTCCTGTCCAATTTTACAGGTGAGTGAAATGTAAGACGGAAGCCATGATGGGTGGGTAGAGACAAAAGGCATTCTGGATTTTTTTTTTTTTAGAGTTCATGAGCAATGATGTGGAAGGGCTTGGCAGGATATCTGGGACTCCAGAGAGTAACGGGGCGTGGGGATGGCTTGGGTTAGAGAACCATGGGAGGGGGGGAGTGATGATGATGTCCAGCTTGCTAAGCCACAGAGGACCTTTACACTGGGTCCAGAAGTGCAACTCAATTGAGACATGGAAAAGCCATGGCCAGTTCCTGAGCGGGAGCCTGGTAGGGTGGAATCTGGCCATGGCGTGATAGACGAATTAGGAGAGAGAGAGAGAGAGAGAGAGAGAGAGAGAGAGAGAGAGAGAGAGAGAGAACCACAGAACTGCCAGGAGGGTGTGGGCATCGTCTCCCCTCTCACTGCTCCTGCAGCCATTTGAATTCTTGCCTTTTCATTGGTGCCTTCCATAGATGCTGACATTGGTGACCTTGGGACCCCAGAGCTGAACAGCAACTGCAGGTCTCCCGGGGCCCAAGCCTGCTCCTCTCTGGTTTGGCTGAGGCTAGCTGCTCATGGCTGTGTCCATGACCTGGGCTGGGCTGGATTTCCCCTCTGCGGTCACTTTAATGAAAAGCAGTTGTGTTTGCCACGAACTTGCAGGAGGAGAGGGGAAAAAATCAGCCCGTCTAGCCCCTGGCCCGCTCTAGGCCTCTGAACCCTCTCTGGGTCTTTTTCTTCCCCTGCTCCCCAGTCTTTCATCTTCCCTCCTGGTTCGCCTTCCTGACTGGTTCTTCCTGGCTCTTGGGGTTTTCGAGCAGAGAATCTGCCTGGGTAGGGATGGAGCTACAGGTGCCTATGGCCGCTGCCTGGGCTGCTCTCATGGCTTCTCCTTCGCTTCCTTGTCTTCTGAGCTAGCAGATGGAAGACGTGGGCACGCGTGCTTTGAGGCGCTTGTGGTTCCCATGTGATGTCTCTCTGTCTCTGTCTCCGTGTGTGTCTCTTCCCTTTCAGCCTCAGTGTCTCAGGGACCAGGGGCCTTCCAAAGTCAAACAGAACTTCGTTGCCCTTTCTTTTCTCACTATCTAGCCAAGCCCTTGTCCATCTTTTGAGACTAAACAACTTCAGGGGGCCTGCTGTGACTCCCACATCATCAGTATTCCTGAAAAGGTTTGCTGGACATTCCCCCCCCCCCCCCACTGTCCTCGGGTAGTAAGGCAGACACCCTCGAGGCCCTTGCTTTGGGCCTCTGGGGTTTTTCTAGCTGGTTCTCCCTGGCGGGGGGGGGGGGGGAATAGGATAGAAGAGAATTCAGGGAACAGTCTAGGGCTTTCCCTGCTGCAAGTATGCAAAGTACCTGGTAGGCTTGTAGCCTTGAGTAGCTTTCTCCGCAGAGCCGGGGCTACCCTCCTAGTTCAACCCTTCCTCCTCAGGAGCATGCAGGCTGTTGGCACTCACCTAAGTGCTAGACCAGACTCCCGTCCCCCACCACCCTAGTCCCAGAAAGCAGTCAGAGGCCCACTGAAAAACTCATGGGGGGCTTGTTTTCGTCTCTCCATATTGAGGCGTTTTTAATGACAATGTTGTTGATGGCGCACATATTTCAGAGTAATATGTTTGGGATTAGGCCACACAATGGGGTTATGACTCCCTCCTGTTCAACCCCCACCCAGGGGAGCTTGCCCTCCATCTGGCCAGTACACATCTGGATCAGGCTCACAGCTGTCCAGATGTTGCATCCCTCTGAACCCAGGCTTGCAGCCTCTTCTGCTAGAGGCTGGAGCTTCACACCACACACACACACACACACACACACACACACACACACACACACACACCACTCCATTTGGAGCACTGAAGCACTGAGGTCATCTGGTCCCTGGAGGGGGAGGGGAAAGAGCTTGGCCTTGATGCATTATTCCTCCTCCACCACGGTAGGGCAAGCAGGCTGTTGGGACACATCTGCGGAGGTATGTAAATATCAGGTTCCCTGCTTCCAGCCCAGACAGGCTAGTGGGAAGGACCCGCTTGAAACGAGGCTCCAAATCTGGAGCCTGTCCCTACCTCAGCCAGGGGCCAGCTGCAGAAATCAGAAAATTCCTCATACTCATTTGGGGGGACGCTTGGAGGCCCTGCGCCACACTAGTCTCCCAGCTCACGCTGAGCCCCATTCAGCAACATTCGTCTGTCCAGCCACCATCTTCCCACCTCGGCTTCACTTCCCTCTCTCCCTTTGCCCTCCTGCCGCGGGTTGTGTGGTTTACATACACTACAGAGCCCGGGCTCTGGACCCTCAAATAACTGAGACATGATCTGCCAAGTTTGTTTGCCCATTGTTGCTGGCAGAGGCTGGGCAGGGACTGCGGGGGAGGAAAAGGAAGCCACATTTATTGGGTGCCAACTATGTGTCAGGCACTGAGCAAGGTGCCTTAGGTAGATTATCTTGATTAATCCTTGCAGCCACCCTGCAAGGGTGGATATTATTCTCTTTGTGTCACACACGCCACAAGTGTGGCTCAGCAAGGTTACCCTAGTGTCACGTGGCTAGCAGGGACAGAACCAGCATTCCAAACCCTCATGCCATGCCACTTCCCCTGGTGACTGATAAACGCCACCCTTTAGATCCTCCTTCCTGGCCCCTGGATATGAGCATTGCCTTTTCCCTTCAGGCCAGGCAGGGAAGAACTGCCTGGCAAAGCCCAGGCTGGTAGGCAGCGGAGAGACGGTCAGAGTTGTGGTGTTGTAACCGAGTTTGCCGCATGGCTGTTTGAGGGCCTGAGGATTGAAGTCACAGAAACATATTAGGAGTTGAGAAAGCAGGGCGGTGGCGGTAAAGGGCAGGCAGATGGGCCTTGGAGGCATCTGTGGGGAACTTGGGACTTTTCCATGGCTCTGGGACACAGGGAACCTCATTAGGAAGGAAAGAAGGGAGCTATGGAGCCCCAGTTCCTATTGTTCCCTTATCATACCATCAGCCCATCAAGGGGCTCCCAGCAGATGGGACATTCCAAGGGCCCTCCAGGGGCCCCTCTTCTGACCACAGAATGTGGTATCCCCAGAGAGGCAGCAGTGGGTAGGAAGTCACCCTCCAGCCTGGTCATGACTGACTAGGTCCCCATGGCAGCTCCAAAATGTAGCTGCCTCAGACTTGGAGAGGAGGACAGTGCAGAGCCTTATCCCCAGCTCCAGTTACGGAGCCCAGATCCACAGAGATACACAGGCCCCCAAAGGTCCATGCCAAGACCCTTCCCACATCCATCCCCATCCCCATATCCATACGGACATGGTGTATGTCTGTCTGCCTCAAACCAAACTGTTCTCTTAGAGTTGACGTGCAAACACAAGACTACCAGGATTCTGTCTTCTTGTTCTGTGCCCAGAGCTTAGCACGCAATGGGAAGGTGGCAGTATAGACCAGGGAGACAGCTAGGCTAGACGGGAAAGCCAACGCTGCCCCTGCAGTGTGGCATCATCTTGAAGTCATGCTCTCCCCTTCATGGTTGGCCATGAAGACTAGAGACGATGGAGCAGGTGCTCAAAGATGAGAGCTGATGTGGCAGCGGTGGGCAGGATGCTGGCTGGCACGGCGGCTGGGGAGAGGGCCGAGAAGCAGGCTGGAAGAGTGGCCGTGACAGTGACATCGCGGTTGTCTGTGAAGGAGACTTCTGTCCTGGAGATGAGAGCATCCCCTTCACATCAGGTGCCTCTGCAAGCTACTCAGAGGATTGACAGCAGGAGTGGGTGTGACCATATGCCAGATGCAGTGAGATCATGTGACCCATGGCCAGTTCTGGCACATGGGGAGGATCTGCCCCCAGGAAGAAGGCAACTGTGGGTACAGGTGTCTGCTGGGGGGTCTCCCTAAGAAAAACTGGGCCACAGGGCCTATCTTTTTTTCCCCCCTCACTTTTTTGTCTGTCTGTCTGTCTGTCTGTCTGTCTGTCTGTCTGTGTGTTTTGTGTGGCGGAGGCTGAGGTTGGTATCAGGAATTATGCTCTCTTGTTCCTCTCCCTTATTTTACTCACTCAGGCAGGGTCTCTCAATCAAACCCAGAACTCACAGATCCCACTCATCTTCCTGATCAGCTTTGTCTGGGATTTGTCTGTCTCCCTCTTCTGAAGCTGGAATTACAGACATGCTGTCACCTGGAATTTCATAAGGGTTCTGAGGATCTGAAGCCTATGCCTCATACTTTAACCTCTGAGCCAACTCTCTAGTTCATGAGGGAGATGGGCTGGGATGTCTAGACTGTGCAGGACTGTGGGGTCTGTCCCCAGCAACATTCTCACACACACTCAAAGCAGAGCACGTTTCAACCTGGGTGTGGATGTCCAGCGTCTCGTGCCGGCTCCCGAAGGTAGGCAAATCCTCCAGCACTCACTGGGGTAGGTTTAGGTGGTTTTGTCGGGAAAGAAGCCAGCTTTGGCTGTCCCCTGTGTCCCCTGATGTTGGGAGTTTGATGTCTGGTGTGTGGCTCACTCCAGGCTGACCTTTCAGGAGATATAGTAGAAATGTTGAAATCAAGGCTGGCTCAAAGGCAGCTCAACCCGAGGGAGCCCAAATTCTGTTTCTACTAATCTACTAATGACCCTTTGAAGTAGTTCTTTTAATCAGATTCCCTTAGGAAGAGTCTGGAACACCACTCTCTCAACCAATTTTCTCTTGTCTCCTCCGTACAGACACTTTGGTCCCAGCCTTTTCCTACTTAGACAGAGGCAGGAGCCATGGGTAGAATGTAGCAATTCTGGCTGCCCATGGGGTGACCTCATTCCAGCCCCTAGTTCAGGCCTCCAGGGTGTTGGTAGCTTCCTGCATCTTATGCTCCAAAGCCGGAGGTGAGCAGAGCTAGGGCTCTGGACACTGGTATCTGTGAACACTCAATGTGTCCAGATACTCAGTAGGGCCTGATGTAGCAGCCAGCAGATGTATAAACCTGCAGATATAACTGGTGTGTGTGTGTGGTCTGTCTGTCCATCTGTCTGTGGTACTGGGATTTAGCCCAGAGCCTCAAGTACACTAGACAAGTGCTCTCCCAGTGAGCTGCAATCCCTAAATTTCCCAGACTAGCCTTGAACTTGCGATCCTTCTGTCTCAGCCTCCCATTATAGGCCTGAGCTATCAGGCTCAACTAGGTGTGACTTCTGGGAGAGTCACGGCCTCCATGTTGAACAGCAGCCATACGGGGCCAGTCCTCAGCCTATGACGCGCGCTTAAGTCAGCTGTAAGCCCTGTTACCAAAAAAGAGGCAGGTATGAAGAACCAGAATGTGAGCATTGTTTTTGTTAATTTTTAATATTTGTTTGGTTAGATGAGTATGTCTGTGTGTGCGCGCATGTCAGTGCATGGGCAGCGTTCTCCAGTGTGCGCACATGAGAGGTCAGAGTACAACTCTCAGAGTCCACTCTCTCCTTCTGTAACCATGGCTTCTGAAAACTGTTAGGCTTGGCAGCAACCCTGCCCCACCCCACCTCCGTTCATCCATCTTGCCTGCCCCAGATGTTCTGAATGAATATCTTCAGGTAGCAGATGTTCTAACGATTTTTATTTCTTACTTGAACTTGCCTGTGAATTGAGTTTGACATAGGGAAAAATATATTCATTTCAATTCCCTTCACAGGAAGCTCACACACATTACAAGAGCATTCCTTACTGTGTTAATAAGATTAGCTGTGCCTTCTCCAGGAGTTTGCTAGAGGGAAGAAGGTGGCTTCTGAGCCCTCCACCTAAAATAGTGAGGTCAAAGCCGCTACCCAGCAGAAGCACTGGGTGCCTGTGGGACTGACTGACTGACTGTGAAGGGCTGATGGAGAGATGGAGATACAGAAATACAGAGGAAAGATGTCCCTAACCAGGAACCCGTTTCATGTGTGGCTCCCTCTTTCCTTTAAGCAGAAGAGAAGGGTTTTCTGCAGTGACTCATGTCTCGCTAGTTATGGATCTCTGCAGAGGGATCTGAATGATCTGGGCTTGATTCAAGACCTCTCAAACTCAGTTCATGATAGGTGGTTGCCTGTGATGACTGGACCTTCTTATGCTGGGGAAATCTTGACACCAGTCCCTACCCTGGCCCCAGTGTCCCATCTGAAATCAAGCCACATGACCTGCTCCACCTAAACATCTTTCAGGTCACACAGGTTCTCACCAGCCTCACTCTCAACCCTGCCCTCAAGCCTGTTAACTAACGCCATCACCCTCCGCACTCCATGCTGCCGTCAGAAGAAACCTTAGGTGTGGAACTATGACCTGACTGTTGCACATATATGCTAGAAACTGTCTATTAGTTTCTCACAGCACTCGGAAGAGAGGCTTTCTCCATCTGCGGCTGTTTTGGTACGGTCTGTAGAGACATATTTTTCCGTTATGAGGAGTGAGAAGGAGTATTTGATGAGATATATCCACACATAATTCACACATTTACAAGGTTTCTAGTATATTCACACACTGTGCAACCTGAACATCGGAATCAACCACCATAATCAATTTGAGAACATTTCTATATACCTAAAAAGAAACCCCCCTGGGCATAGAGGCACAGCCTATAATCCCAGCACTCAGGAGGCGAGGCCTGGACCACCTACCAAGATCCCGTCAGAGAAAGACACAGAGGAAGAGAGGCAGAGCACTACACAATGACTTATCAACTCTCTGTTCCTGCAGGTTTGCCTTTTCTAGGCGCCACACATTCATGGAGTCAGAGAACATGTGGTCTTTTGTCTCTGGCTTCTTTCGCTCAGCGTGGTTTTCAGGCCTGTCCTTGCAGCACGCATCACCACTGCCTCTGTGTATTGAGAGATCAAGCTCCATAGGCCAGAGATGCCAGACCTGGCTTGCTGAGTCATCACTTTAAACTTCCTTCTTTTCAGCTATTGTGGGTAATGGCTCTCTGGGTATTTGCCTGTAGGATTTTGTAAGGACGTAGCCATTAGTCTCTCTTAAGTACAGAGGCACTTGGAGTGGTGTTGCTAGGTCATAGGAGTCTGTTTAATCTTTTAGAGAACTGCCAGGTTCCTAGAGAAACCATGCCATCTTGCATTTCCATCAGCAATGTGTGCGCCTATCTCTTCAGCCCCTGGTAACTATTTTCTTTTCTAGTCTAGCCAAACTAATGACTGTAGGTGACTTCTCACTGCAGCTTGGACACATATTCCCCTAATGACTTCTGATACTGTGTTTCCAGGTGCTTGCCGGTCATTTGTTTAACTGCTTTGAAGAAATGGCTATCAAATCCTGTACCCATTTTCTTTCCTAAAATACTTACCATACTAAAGTATGCATGCCATAAAACTTACCCCTTTAATCATCTTTAAGACTATAGCTAAGTGGCATTGAGTATGTGCGTGTTACTGTGTAAGTCTCACCACTATGCATCTCCTGAACTCTTCTTAATCTTTAAAAACTCAACTCCATGCACATCAACCAATTGTTCCCCATTTCTTCCTCGTTACCGAACCCCCACCCCAGCAACCACCATTCTGCTTCCTGTCTCTATATACTTGACTACTTTAGATAGCAATGTAATCATACAGCCGTTTTAACCAGACTGTTTCACTTAGTACATTATTCTCAAAAAATTTATCCGCATTTTAGAAATTCACAAATTTTTGTACTTTTCAAGACTGAAATAGTGTTCCACTGAGTGTATGTGCCCGGTTCTGTGTGTCCGTTCACTCAGCAGTGGACATCTGCCTTGTCTCCACCCTTTGTTGGGAAGAACGCTCTGTGAACACAGGTGTCCAATACCTCTTCAGAACCTCGTATTGAGGATTTTTTCAGTGTGTACCCAGAGACGAATGGCCAGGTTAGTCATTCTTTGGCTTTTTAAAATAGAGGCCATCTCAGGAGGCCTGAATTACAGCTGTCACTCACAATTTCCTCATCAGTGATGCTGAGCTTTTTCATGTTTGTATTGACCATTTCTTCTTTGGAGCAAGGTCTCTTCAAGGCCTTTGAAGTAGAAGTTAAAACTATTATTTAAATTTGTATATGTGTGCACTCATGCATATACCTGAGTGTGTGTGTATGTGTGTGTGTGTGTAGATGCCTGTGGAGGCCAGAAGAGGGTATTGTATCCCCTGGAGCTGGCGTTATAGGTTGTTGTGACCCACCCAGTCTGGGAGGTAAGAGCCAAACTTAGGTCTGCTGCAATTGCTCTCAGCCAACGAGCCATCCCTCCAACCCTTAAATCTATCTTGTAGCCAGGTTGATTGTTGTTGTAGAGTTGTACACAGACACAGTCTTTGTATATCATGGATACAACTTCCTTTTCTTTCATTCCCCCGCCCCTTTGTATGTGTTATGATGCTGAGGATCAAACTGAGGGCTTCATGCCCGACAACATTGCACCATACCCCGTTCACCTTTTTCACTTTTTTCTCTGCTGTAGTTCAGGCTAACACCTAAGTTTCTACTCTCCTGCCTCAGGCTCCTTAGTGCTAGGGTTACAAGTATGTTTTCCCCATGCCCAACTTTGTGGTGTCCTCTGAAGGACACTGAACACATTACTAGCTCTACTAGTGTTGTAATGAGTCTCTTCAGCAGTTCCATACAGGTGATCGTGTCCTCTGTGAGTAGAGGTAGCTTCACCTCTTCCATACCTCTTGTTTAACTCTGTTGCCTATATGTGCTCCACAGTGGAAAAAAATAAAAAAAAATATTTGCAATGTGAAAAAATTTATAAAATTCCAAGTTCAGTGTCTAAACCAAATTTTACGGGAGAAGCCATTTCTTCACCAGCCTTTCTGAGCCTGGTTTTGCACCACAACAGCACAGTGGGTAGTTGCTATAAAAACCACCTACGATGCTGCACACAGCAAACAGCAATGTTCCTGGCGATGCTGTCAATGACATGCACAGGCATCACGATACACGCATCGCTGGCTGCGGCATTTCACCAGGCAACGTCAAAACCAGAAGAGAAGGAAGAGTGGGCTTTGAGTGTCTCGCTTTTGAAGTGCAATGAGTTGTGGATCATTTTGCTACTGAATTCGGTGACGATTATGTTTATTGCATGATGACATAGCTAGACTAACAGAACTCAGTGTATACCAATATTTGCCAAACTGAAACTTCATCACAGTATTCCCAATTCACAGAAAAGCAATAGTTGGAAAAACTAGAAATTGAAAAGTTTAATATCTCATTGAAGCATAGTTTCCTCACAAAAAGTAAAAGAAAAGGAAAGAAAGGAAGGAAGGAAGGAGGAAGGAAGGAAGGAAGGAAGGAAGGAGGGAGGGAGGGAGGGAGGGAGGGAGGGAGAGAGAGAGAGAGAGAGAGAGAGAAAGAAAGAAAGAAAGAAAGAAAGAAAGAAAGAAAGAAAGAAAGAAAGAAAGAAAGAAAGAAAGAAAGAAAATCCGGCTGCGACCAAAGTAACTTTCCAGCAGGCACTCTGGTTAGCAGAGTGAAGAAAGCTGCCGCTAAGTGCTAAGTTAATGAAATCGTGGTTGACGGCGGCAGCTGAAGAATGCGTCCCGAGAAAATCAGCTCGCGCAAGATTATTAGCCTTTCAGCAAGAATGGTGCTTCAAAGAGCTGAGGACACCGAGAGCAACATAAATAGTAAATTTAAACACAAGACAAATGACTTCAAGAGGTTTTCCTTGGCCTTGCATGAGCCGGCAGCTGCTAATGATATTGGTCATTCCTAGCATTTGAGAAAGCGATGGCAGATTTGAAGTGACGAAAGCAGCGGCCCGCGAGGGCGTCCTACGCAGAGCAAGCCCAGGTGAGAAGGGCCACGAGACCATTCCTCCAGTACCACCAGAGTGGAACCTACTGGGACATGTTACAGCCGGTGGAAGCAAAAATATCGGCAGAACAGACAGAAAGGGCCGGTTGGGAAGATCTACAAAATGTGGAAAAGATGGAAGGGATTTCAAAGCGTTGGCTCTTCCTCGTGTTACCCGTCAGCAGAGACACCAGGGAAGTGTTTCAGTCCATCACATGGCCCTGAAATCATCTGCTCCTGCGAGTGTGACCCTTTACTTACTGCGAGTTTTCATTGCATTAAGATATGAAGCATTAGCATGTCTCTCTGAATAGCCTTTCAGTGGCTTAACCATAGTAAAATTTTATTGAGTTTTTTTTTTTTTTGTTTTTTGTTTTTTTGTGGTTTTTTTTTTTTTTGCTCAGGGATGAAATGAAAATTTTCCTGAATGGGAAAAACTCTCCTTAATCTCTGCTTTCAAATATGGACTTGGCATTTCGTTATTTTTTATATATTTATGTTTTTAATTGTGTGTATGTATGTGTGTGTGTCTCTGTGTGTGTATGTGTAGCTCTGTGTGTATGTGTGTTTCTGTGTGTGTGTGTGTGTGTGTGTGTGAGTGAGTGCTGGTGCCCAAATAGACCAGAGGTGTGGAATTCCCATAGAGCTGAGTTACAGGCAGTTGTGAACCACACAATATGGGCGCTGGGAATTGAGCTCCAGTCCTCTGGAAGAACAGGAAGTGCTGCTCTGACTCTCCAGCCCTGACTTGTTACTTCTTAATGAAACAGAAGAATGCTCCTTTGTGACATTCACAGTTTGACTGCAGCTAGCATGTGAGTCATGAGGAATATCAGGGTGCTTTTTCTCGTTCTCATGCTAGCACAGGCTAAAGCGGCAGCCGAAAGCCCAGCTCACCTACCAGCTCCTAGGGATACCGTTTCTGCGCTCAAGCCGTGTTTTCTTCAGGTGTTGGTGGAAGTGTGCTGGAAACTTCCACTCTTCGAAACTTATTGACCTGCATTTCAAGAGCCTCCCCCAACCTTCAGTTGGAACTGATTTACCTGCAACATAAGGATACAAATGTGAAGAGATAAAATTCAAATCAAGCTCTATAAATACCTGCCGGTGGTGGGCAGGCTGTGCTAACTCATGTGTGCGAAGACTGATGTCAGCAGTGAGCAGCACCCAGCTTTGTGGGAACAATATTGTCGAAGACAAAACGCTTAGCATGTCAGCGCAGATCAGAGCTCACAGACAAGCGTTTATTACAGATTTTTGGTAATAAGACCACTAGCATTAGGCAAAAATGTTATCTTATTCTCCTCCAAAAAGAATTCCATGATGCTCATGAATTTATATTGCAAAACCTTATGATTATTATATTTTGAATTTTGTCAATAAAGTGTCAGGAATTTACTTTTTGTCTAATGTAACTACCTACCAATGAAGCAATCAATCACACACACACACACACACACACACACACTCCTCAATTTTACCTCTTTACTCAAAATCTATTATCTTTCCACTAGCCATTCACAAAAATGCCACTGCTTGCAGAACAGAAACGTAGGCCCATGCACGCCCCAGTCCCATCTTTGTAGCTCCTGGTCCCAGCCTCTCAGAGGCCTTGCCCCCTGCCGTGTACGATGTTTGCACTCACTCTTCCTCTGTGTCCTCCTTGCCGCCTTACCTCCTCTGACTGACTCATTGTTCTTCATGTCTTGGTTGAGACAGCTTCTTCCGAGAAGTGTTTGCTGACACTGCCCACGCACGGTGAGAGATATAGCCCTCCTGTGAACTTCCACGACACCCCTGACTTCTATATCAGCGACACATTTTTAAATGCGTGTAACTTCAAGGTGCATGATGGAAAATTGAGTCCCCCAGCTATCTGAGGACCTGAGACACTGACTTTATCTTCCTAGAGAAACACTATCATTCGTGGGTAGCCCTCGGAGGTCTCAGCCCATATGACACAACTACGTATTTTTTTCTGATCCCCAGCAAATGAACATACTCCAGAACCCCTCTCAGATCTGGGGGGATTCGTTCCAGTGAGTGCCCCAAAACCTTAGACCTTCCAAGTTCTATATATTCTGTCTTTTTCCTGGTGACAGTTTAATCTATAAATTAGGCAAGAGATTAAGAAGCAAAAACAAATACTGTATGGCAACACCAAGGCTCCCAGTGCCCCCAGGACGATTGAAGAGGTGTTGGAGAGGCAAGACAGGAGAAGCAAAGAGGGGTTTTTGTTTTGTTTTTTGTTTGCCTGCTTTGTTTTTTTTAAATTTTTTAAATTTTTAATTTTAAAATTTTCTTTTGTGGGGGAAGCGCTGCAGGGGTAAAAGGAGGACATGGGGGGATGGGGAAGTGAGCAGAATTGGGGTGCATGATGTGAAACTCCCAAAGAACCAATAAAGAAGTTAAATTTTCAAAAAAAAGAAGCAATAGCAAAATGATATATTTTAACAATATGCTATTAACAGCATGGTAAATAAAGTTATGTGTATGGCCTCTCAAAATTCCTTATTTTTGTGAATGTACACTTCGTCTTGCGGCAATGCTGTGCCTATATGATGGAGGGAAGGGCGGGGAGCAACAGCGGCGTGGTGGTGTCGCGTAAGGACAGTACAAGAGTGATGAGCACAAGCGTGCGACCCCACGACAGCTACTAGTGGGTGAGCAGGGCACGCAGCGTGGACACCCTGACAAGGTTGCTCAAACCTTGATGGTGTGGGGTGCTACAAGGGTTTAACATCCAGCTTGGGACAGTGCAAAATTTAGAACTTGTAAATTGTTTCTGGAATTTTTCAGTTGATATTTTTGGACAGCAGTTGGCCATGAGTAATAAAATCATGGAAATTGGAAGCACAGATAAGGGGGATTACTGCAGTTCATGCGGAGTTCTAGGTGTAGGGTTGTTTCCTTTTTCGCTTAACCAAAAACTTTGGGCTTTACTTCATATGTCCCTTACAAAGCAGCCTTATCCTATTTCTTGTGGGTACAGAATTAACACAATACATTTCATCAATTTGAAAAGTATAATTCAACGAGTTTTTTCAAATGTCCACAATTAAGTTATAAAGTGTTTCTATTACCCCCAAATCCTCATGTTCTAATCAATCACTGATTTTTTTCCACTCTGCTTTTCTAGAATTTTATTTAAATAAAACCACACAGCAGATATTCAAATGTGTTTCATTTCTTTTGCAAACTATATTTCGAATATCCATCTCTCATTGTTGCATGAATCATTATTCCCTTTCTCTATTGCTAAATAGTTCTCCACTGTGTTTCTGTCTAGCCCTATCCATCCATCCACCCATCCACCCATCCATCACATCCATCCATCCATCCACCCATCCACCCATCCATCATCCATCCATCCACCCATCCATCCACCCATCCATCCATCCATCCACCCATCCATCACATCCATCCATCCATCCACCCATCCACCCATCCACCAGTCCATCCATCCATCCATCCACCCATCCATCCACCCATCCATCCATCCATCCATCATCCATCCATCCACCCATCCATCCATCCACCCA
>NW_026068214.1:705516-706863 GCF_014885135.2 Alexandromys fortis
CCATCCATCCACCCACCCATCCACCCATCCATCCACCCATCCATCACATCCATCCACCCATCCATCCACCTATCCATCACATCCACCCACCCACCCATCCATCCATCCATCACATCCATCCACCCATCCATCCACCCATCCACCCATCCATCCATCCATCCATCCATCACATCCACCCACCCACCCATCCATCCATCCATCATCCATCATCTCCGCTCACCTGTTGATAGACCTTTTCCACTCGGGTACAATGCTTGCCCACTCTATGCACTGGGTGGGGGGCAGTCTTTAGTGAACATTTGTGGGTAACACTTTGTGTGAACAGATTATTTCTCTTAGACAAGGGGTTAAGAGTGGAGCAGCAGCACAGTGTGGCGCTCTGGGCTGCACAGCTCAGCAAGCTACCACACTCACATCCTGCTCTCCTGGCAGTAGCTAATGGGCGTTCCTAGCACTCATCCTTCTGAACCTCATCTGCGCTGGGTCTCCTTTCGTGCTTCTGGTGGGTGTGCAGTGTGAATCACTGTGGTTTCCATTTGCATTTCCCCAATGACTAATGATGCTGAGCTCTCCATGTGTTTATTGGCCATTGGCATTTCTTTTTGGTAAAATATGTATTTATATCTTTTGCCCACTTTTGATTGCCTTGTTTGCCTTTCTATTGCTTAGTTATGAGCCCTCTATATATTCTAGACACGATTCCTCCGTCAGCTCTGTCTTGGGCACTTCTTTCAAATCTGCGGTTTTCGTGTTCATAGTACTGTCGTTTGAAGCACAGAAGTTTTTCATTGTGGAGGCTAATTTATTTATTTCTTTTATATTGCATACATTTGGAGTCCTAGTGAAGAAATCATTGCCAAACCCAAGATCATTAAGAATTCTCCTGCTCAGTGCCCAAAAGTTTTATAGTTTCAGTTCTTGCATCTCAGTCTATGATCTATTTGTGAATATGTGTATTTTCGGAAGACAGGAAGAGGGTGGGCATGTATACAGAGGCTAGAGTAAACTTTGGGGGTCCTTCCTCAGCATACCGTCCATCTTGGTTTGTTTGGTTTCTGAGACAGGGTCTCTCACTGGTGTGGGACTCACGGATTCGGCTAAGCTGACTGACCAGTGAACCCCAGGGAGCCACGTATTTTGGCCTCCCCAGTGCTAGGGTTGCATGTGTGCACACTGCACACAACTCTACTAGGGATCAAACTCAGGTCCCCATGGCTGCTCACAGGCACTTTACGGGCAGAGCCATCTCCCTGACCCCGCAGTCCGTTCTGTACATGGTGTAACTGAAGGGCCAAAGTTCTGTCCCTCCCTCCCTCCCTCCCTCCTTCCCTCCCTTCCTCCCTCCCT
>NW_026068214.1:706973-740180 GCF_014885135.2 Alexandromys fortis
TCCCTCCCTCCCTCCCTCCCCCCCTCCCTCCCTCCCTTCTTCCTTTTTAAATATGGTGGCACAATTGTTCTGGAGCCATTTGTTGGGAGGAACCCCCTTGACTTGACTGCTTCTGGATGCTTCTTTATCTCCCGCATCCACATCTTTTCCATCACAGCTTTGCGGTCGGTCCTGAAATGAAATAATGCAGACTCCAACCTTTTACTTCTTTCCCAAATTTCTTTGACCATTTTGGACCCATTGCATTTCCATGTACATTTTAGGATCAGCTTGCCATTCTTTCCTAAATCAGCCTGCTGGGATTCTGGTAGTATTTCATTGAATCAACAGACCAGCTTAGAAGAATTCCACTTAAACAATTCCACTCATTCAGATCATTCTCCTCGTAGTTACCAGCAGGTAGTCTTATACATTTTTCTATTAAATTTTTCCCCCAGGTTTTTCCTAATTTTGATGCTACTACAAATTATATTGTTTAACTTTTGGTCACAATATAAACTGTTCCACCATCCAAAAATTGTCTTGTGCCCTCAGTACAGAAAAATACATTTAATTTCTATATAATGTATATCCTATAATCTTGCTAAATTCACTTGTAGGTTCTGGTATCTGCCTGGTTGATTCCCTATGATTGTCTACCAGACAGCCACATCATTTATGAATAAAGGCAGTTCTCCTTCTTCTCAGGTCTGAATACCTCCCCACTCCCTTGCTCTTTTACACAGGGAAATGCCTCCATACTATCCAAGAGAAGACTGACTCTCAATCTTGCCGCTGATCTTGACCTGGCAATTATTTGCCAGGCTGCCTACTGCAGCTGTGGGTCACATGTTCTGGTCAGGTTAAAGAGGTCACTTTTGTTCCTCAGAGGTTCTTTTTGTCTCAGATAAACTGCAATTTGTCAAATCCATTCATTCATAAAAGCTATTGCTTTTCTGTTTGTTAATACAATAAATCACATCAATTTTCAAATGGTAAATCAATCTTGCCCCCCCCCCAGTATTTACTCTGCTTGGTTGGAAATAGGCCATACTTCTAAGTATTACTGAATTTTATATTCTAAAATTAATATTTTATGTCTATATTTGTGAAAAAATTAGCCTATAGTTTTTGCTCTTTGATTTATCTTTTTCCAGGGCCTGCTTCTCAGAATAAGTTGGGAAATATTTCTCTGTCTTCAGTTTTCTGGAAGAGCTTAAAGAGAAGTGGTTTTGCTTCTTCCCTAAGTACTTGATAGGATTCACCATGGAGCCTTCAGAGCCTGGAGCTTTGTCTTTGGGAATGAACTGGTCTACTAGATATATGACCGCTTACACTGTCAACTTCTTTTTGGGTGGTTTCTGGTCGTTTCTATTTTTTAGGGTTTTTTTTCCGCCTCACCTAAGTTATTATAGCACAGGTTTGTTCTTTACATTCCTGCGTCATCTTTCAATGTCTGAGGTAGATAGCAGTGCCCCCTTTCACAGCACGGTTAATCTGTGCCTTGTCTTCTTTATTCCTCCTTGATATGGCTATAAGTTTGGCTTTATTCATCCTTCCAAAGAACTGGCTTTTTAGATTTATTAATTTTACATGTATGAATGTTTTACCTGCATGTATACATGTGTATTACATGCATCTCTGGTGTCTGAGGCATCAGAAGAGGGCATCAGATCCCCTGAAACTGGAATTATAGATGGTTGTGAGCCATCTTGTAGGTGATAGAAATTGAACCCAGGTCCTCAGGAGGAGGAGTAACTAGTGCACTTAACCACTGAGCAATCTCTCCAGCCCAAGATAGTTTTTGTTTTTGAGGCAAAGCCTTGTTAAGTAGCCCAGGCTGGCCTCAAAGTCACAATCCTCCTGCCTCAGCACCTCAGATGCTAAGATCACAATCATGCACCACTACTCCTAGCTTCAGGGTTCCAAAAACCTTCTCTTTTAATAGATTTTTGGTTTTTTGCTTCATTTTGTTTTTGAGGCAGGGTTTCATGTATTCTAAGCTGGCCTTTACCTTGCTGTGTAGTTGAGGATGACCTTGAACTTCTGACCCTGCTTCCCAAATTCTGGGATTACAGGTGTGCGCCACCATGCTTTGTTTTTGTGGTGTTGGTAACTGAATTTGGAGGATCTGTGCATGCTACAAGCACTCTACCAACTGAGCTGCATTTCCAGCCCTTCTTTTAATTTACTTTTATTATGCTCAGAGAGCATTTTTTAATTTTTATTTATTTTTATTTTATGTGCATTGGTGTTGTGCCTGCATATATGTCTGTGTGAAAGTATTGGGTCTCCTGGAACTAGAATTACAGAGAATTGTGAGCTGCCATGTGGGTGCTGGGAATTGAACCCTGGTTCTCTGGAAGAGAAGTCAGTGCTCTTGACCACTGAGCCATCTCTCCAGTCCAAGCACATATTTTTTTTAACCTATTGATTTTGCTTTGTGCAGAAACATGTTATCAATATTGAACATTCTGTGCATAGCTTTTACATTTTTGTATAAACCTTTTGTAAACATAAATTAGGCAGATAGTAGTGTCATTCATTTCCTTTATATTCTTGTGGAATAGTCTACTGGTTGTCTGTAGAAGTGTGTTAATATCTCTAGCTATGGTTGTAATCTTTTCTGTTTTCTCTTTTAATATGTAACTAATTGCATCATATATTTTGATAATGGCAATAATGTGATATTTATGGATGTGTGCATATTTTCTTCACAATTAAATATCATTCTGGTTCTAGTATATTACTGTGTGTGTGTGTGCATGTGTGTGTGTGATCTATGTGTGTGGTGCGTACATGTGATTGTGTAATCATGCCCCTTCATATGCATGAAGAGAACAGAGGAAATGACTCCCCTTCTATAGCTCTCTGCTTTATTGCCTTGAGATAAGATGTCTCTCTGAACAGAAAGCTCACCATTTTGGCTAGTCTAAATAGCCAGTATGCTCTTGATCTGCCTGTCTTTGGCCCCACAATGCTGGAATTACAGGCATGCACAGCCTTGTCAAGCTTTTGGCATAGGTGCTAGGGATTCAGACTCAGGTCTTTATGTTTGCAAAGTTAATTTTCCAACCCACTGAATCATCTTCCTAGCCTTCTATTGTTTTTTTTAAGTCTATTTTGTTTTATATTAAGAGAGCCACACAGTTTCTTATCCTTCAGAGCCATATAATTTTCAGCTTTTTCCTTTTAAATCTTACTTTGTTGTTTGCATAATTTTGCAATATTTTATATTTAGTCTACTTGTATCTTGTATTTAAAATAAGTCTCTTATGAACAGTATGTAGTTTGCCCTTGATTTTGTATCTGGTCTGACAATCTCTGCCTTTTGATAGGACTGTTTTTCCTATTTACATTTAGTGTAATCATCAACACAATGCCTTCTCTTTTTCTCTTAATTTTATTTTACTTGTTTAGTTTTTGTGCATTCTTTCGTCCTTTCTTGAACTCTGTCAACTATCTATTTTGAATGCCAGCTAGAAAATATTTCTGTGTTACATTTATTTATTTACTTTGGTTTTTCAAGACAGGGTTTCTCTGTGGCTTTTTGGGCCTGTCCTGAAACTAGCTCTTGTAGACCAAGCTGGCCTCGAACTCACAGAGATCCACCTGCTTCTGCCTCCCAAGTACTGGGATTAAAGGTGTGTGCCACCACTGCCTAGCTTTCCACATTATTTTTAGAGATTATTATGTAGAATTTACAGGGTGGAGAGATGGTTCAGAAGTTAAGAGCATTTACTGCTCTTGCAGAGGACCTAGTTCCAGGGAATCTATTGCCTCTTTCTACCTTCCTGGACAGTACACATGTGGTGCACATATATACGCTCAGGCATACACACATGCACGCACTCACGCACGCATGCGTGCGCACACACACACATAGAGGGGAGGGGGAGAGACAGACTATTTCATGGTACCATGGGAGGCTGCACAACACTCACTTTGCACACAGAACTGAGGCACAATAGAGCTTAGTTTTGGCATGGGTACTTGGTCTGATTGCACTGTGAAAACATATGTATAATATTAAAGTCCAAACCAGGCGGTGGTGGTGCATGTTTTAATTACAGCACTCAGGAGGCAGAGGCAAGCTGATCTCTGTGAGTTCTAGGCCAGCCTGGGCTACAAGAGCTAGTTCCAGGACAGATGACAAAGTTCAAAGCTGCACAGAGAAATCTGTCTCAAAAAAAGAAAAAGAAAAAGAAAAAGAATGAAGTTCAACTCAGTCTATTTCAAAGTAATATTGGAGTTCTTCGAGTAAAATATAGATGTCTGTCTACTATTCAGGAGCCCTCCAGGCCACAGTGATTGTGATCAGACATATTATGGCATCTATAACCATAAAACCATTAACACAGCATTATATTTTTGCCTTAAATATTCCTGTGTTTCCAAGAAATTAAAAGGATTTATAGATATAGATATGTGCACTTTCTTTTATCTGTTGACTTGGTCGTCGTGTCTTATCATAGCAATAGGAAAGTAACTAAGAAACTGTCAAAGAAACAAGACAACAAGGAAAAAATAAAAGGAAACAAGAATGGTTTTATATATTGGTCTCACTGTCACACTTTCAATATGGCCCCCGCACTACCTGGATGGTTTAGAAGCAGAGTGGGGTCTTTCTCTGTTTCTCCTCTTCATATCCTATTCTTGGGGACCTCCACTCATATTCCATAACCTTGTGCTGAGTCATGTCTTGTTGCCAGCTAATTTTTGGTCAATTTGTTCAAAACTAACTAGATGATTAGTGCCTTCAGAGTTTGGAAAGTGTGCCCCCCCCCCCAGGAAAGACTTGAGCCAGCATCACACTTTAGGGACAGTGTGAAAGATGCTCATTCGACATGTGTGCAAACCAAGGGTTCAGAGTGTTCAGGGTTCAGAGTGATTCTTTCTTCTTTTTGGTTATTTGCGGCAAGATTTCTATGTGTTGCCCTGGCTGTCCCAGAACTTGCTCTGTAGATCCACCTGCCTCTGCCTCCTAGTGCTGGGATTAGAGGTGTGGCAATCAAAGAGTGATTCTAAAGGCAGCATCTAAAGGGAGAATGCCCAGACTAGCACATACTCAACGATCCTACCTCCTTCGTAGCTCACTTGGCCTTGTTTTCCATCTGGTGATCTTTCCTCAGCCACGTTTGCAATCTGTGGCCATGAGCAGGGACAGCGGCAGTGAGTGTCTGGAAGTCAACGAGCTCATGCTTCATTGTCAGAGGCAGAAGTGCTCGCTGCGGACACAGAAAACAGACCTCCTACCTGGAAAGGGGACACAAACCAAAGGGAACCTTCTGGAAAGTTTGATTCTGCTCTCTGTCTCAGATCTGGATGAGTTTGGCACATGTTCATTCTCTCTCTCTCTCTCTCTCTCTCTCTCTCTCTCTCTCTCTCTCTCTCTCTCTCTCTGAGTCATCTTACAGACATACCTGCTCATAACTAAAAATAGATACAGCATAAACCGTCCTGTGTGTGCACTCCTCAGGACATGTCTGGCTGTCAGTGCCGAGCCAAAGACTGTGCTGCTTTCTGTAGTGTCTGCAGAAAGAAAGAGAAACCCTCTTGCCTTAGTGTTGTGACATATCGTTTGTTTAATTCACTTTCATCACCTCAAGAAACGTGCAGAAGAAGGTTCTCCATCAGGCTGCTTCTTCGGGTAGGTCTTAGAGGGGGTAAGTCCAGTCCGCACTAGGGCTGGGAGCATCCAAGAGGGAAAGGGAGAGTACCGTGGAAAAACTCTCTAATCCTGGTTTGTCCCACAAACCCACAAACCCACAAACCACCATGCTGAGTTATGGGTTCCGAGGCCTAAAGCTGAAAAGGAATGCCTTGGGTTAAGAATTGTGTTGAAATGGCTCATACTAAATGTCATTATGAATTCATACAAATTCACTTTGTTTGGGAGAAGTTGTCCTATTTGGTAATTTCCCCCCATTTTATAGCAAAGGGGAAAGTGATTGAAATAGCAAGACGACTCTTCTCACTGACAGGGTGATGTCCCAGTTGGAGGGAGTATTGCTGTGTGTGGAACCTGTGTGGGACCAAGTCCCCAGGAGAAGAGTCATTGTTGGACAGTCATGGGATCCAGGATTCTTTATTGTTTATTGTGGTACTAGCACTCAAGTGCGTTTCCAGCCCTTAGGTTCTGGTGGCATGTGTTTGTTTAGTTTTTTTGAGACAGGGTCTCACTATGTAGCTCGTTAGCCTTGAACTCATGATCCTCCTGCTTCTGCCTCTGAAGTGCTGGGATTAGAGTCATGCTGCGAAGCTGAGCATCTTGTCCCTTTATTCATTTTAGTTTGCTCGCTTGTTTCAGAAATACTCTATTGTGTGTTGCTCAAGTTGTGTCCAAACTTTTGAGCAAGGACAGAAATCATGTTGTAAAAACCCTACTGGTAGCCTTCCTGGTGGTGGGGGAGAAGGGTACGGAGGGGGCCGTGTCTGGAGCGGTACTAACAGAAGTGTGTCTCTCTAGCTGTGAGACATCTGTCACCCTGTTCTCATCTGTCCTCTTGCCTTCCCGGTGAAGCAAGAATTCTCCTTTGATTCGTCTGACAAGCACTACAGACACCCACCACATTAAGTACCAGGAAACAAATGAAGGCTGTGGGAAGGCCGCCACCAGTTAGTATTATAGTCTCGTTAGGGCCCACGAAGAAACAGAAGCCATCTCAGTCCAAGGCGTGGCGTTTATTGCCGCTGTTGCTGGAGCCACATCTGATTCTGGTCTTTAGCTCAGAAGGTCTTTAGAAACTGTGACTATGCCCTTATGTGTCCCCAAAGAAAGCAGCCAGTGACTAAAGTGAGCAACGTTGAGAAGTGTGTTAGGAATCAAGCGACAGGAGATTGGACGTGAGAGGGACTTACGACCAGATAAATGCACAATGGCTGCCTTGAGTGGCCAGCCAGGAAATCCGAACACTCTTTGCCAACTGATAAGAGAGCTCAGCAAGGGTTTTGAGCAGAAGAATGACAAGATAAAAGCTGATTTGAGAGCTTCCTCCTGCAGCTTTCTGTAGGGTTTCGAGGGAGATGTTAGATGGCTTGAGATGTTACTGGTGAGAATGAAGGTAGGGAAAAGAGATGCATCAGACAAGGACAAAACCATGCCGGACCCAAATGGATGTCATACTACACAGCAAAGGCAACTCCTGACTTTCAGTTTGAGAAAACACCAAGGCTGATGTTAGAAGTCAAAAGTCAAGAAGCAGAGGGGCAAGCTCAAGGGATGAGAAGTTCCACTCGTAGTGCCTGAGAGTTGTCTTGGAGCTCCTAAGCCACCATCAGGATAGCTGGCTACATTGCTCTCAACTGGGTGGGTCCCAAGCCATGGACTTGGTTCACAGACATTTGACTCATGTTTTTTTTTTTCCCTTTCTTGCTTTGCTTTCATGGTCATAAGGTATTAATCAGAAATGGGAAGCGGTTTATGACTTAAATTGGAGTATCTTATAGTAATGGAATAGCTGGTAACAAAGGACTATCTGCTAGTGGAGGTGTAAAAGCATCAGATAGCAGGGGAGTAGCTGGCAACAAGGTGAGTATCTGATAACAATAGACTAGCTGGTAATGCCTAATCCCAGCACTTGGGAAGTAGAGGCAAGTAGATCTCTATAAGTTCAAAGCCAGCCTGGTATACAAGAGTTAGTTCCAGGACAGACTCCAAAGCTACAGAAAAACCCTGTTTCAAATCCTCCATACCCCCAAAAATAGCTGGTAATAAGGGTATCTGATAGCAAGGGAGTAGCTGGCAACGAAGAACTTCTTTTTGTGTCTTAAGGGCTGTAAGTGTGAACTCAGTACTGGGATAGGGATGCGAGGACTGGGCTGAGAATTGTGTTTGTGAAGACAAAAGTGGCTTTTCCGGTGGCAAGGGACATAGTAAGACAACCCAGTTGTGAAGGTGGCCTCTTGGCCTCCAAAGAAAGCATAGACAAAGCTATGAGATTCGGCTCACACTTTCTTCAGTCCCTGTGGACTGGTGAGGGCGGCGTCTTTTAGAAGTGGGCTATGGGAGAGTAGAGCCAGAGGGTGCTCGAGCCCACCCTGCAGGTGTGCCCACATCTTCCTTTCACACTTTCTACTTTTCCTGTCCGGTGTGTTCTTGGAGTAGACATTGGTCCCTTGTCCTGTTGCTGCAATAAAATACCGGACCCAGGTTTAGCTGGTAGCACAAATCATGTCCACAAGATAGGAGTGCATTTGACCACCACTTCAGCTGTAAGTTTTTCCTTTCTGTGACATTCAGGATAGACACAATCAACGCGTATCCTTAGGGTCTGAGCTTGTTGGTCCTGTGGAAAGTACCACCACTGTGGGAGTCTTCAGGGGTGGAACTAGGGTCCCCAGCATCCTGGGATCCAGATGATACCTACACAGCAAAGAAGCAGAAGAGCCAAGTTTGCATGCCACACAGTCACACAGTAGGTCTACAGCACAATAGGTCTACAGTACAATACACTTGGAGCACAGACTCTGCCAACTCTACTTTCCCTGAGTACCTCTCCAACCACATGTCTTCCTTGACATCAGGGCAGTTCCTGCCCCCACTTCTCCTGTCCTTCATGTACACTAGACACTAGACATCGGTCTTAACCAATCCCTGCTGTCCTAGAACCTGGGCATAAAGTTCTTCTCAACATCGGGATGCTACGGTTAACACTACCTTCCTACCTTGACCTCCACCCCAAAAGAGGTCAGCAATACCAGGCCCTTGTGGTCCCCAGGGAGTCTGTGCCAGGCCTTGTTGGCCCAGGAATGCCCTACAGAAGGATTCTTCCTAGAGAAAGATTAACTGAGCCTCCCCGAAGAAGACAGGGAAAGAGAACACAGAAATGTTTCCTTTAAAAGGAGTGAGAGCAGATGGAAAGAGGGTTTGTATTAATGAAATCTCCGGATATTAAGAATGAAATGAATGCCAAGGAAGGTTATTATCATTTCATTAGAGCACAAAGGAAGAAACAAACACGTTATTATGTGAAACCAAGAAGTTATGAACAAGGGGATCCAGCAGGGAAGTTATTAGCTGGGTTAATTAAAACAGAGCAAGCTGGTTGAGTAATTCATCTGTAGAACACAACAAGGAGAGCATAATTCATTGCCCTTAAGAAAAATACACAGAGTTTTTCCTTTTCTCTCGTTTACCAGAAATTCTGCACTTTTGATATTGTCTCACAAACCCACAAGATTTAGTCTTGTCAGGACCTAATTGATTTAGTCAGCAACAAGATGTTTTGTTAAAGCTTGTTCAATGCTGATCAGAAGAAATGGAAGCCCACCAGAGACTCCTAAGCACAGACAGCCAGGGTGTCCCCCCTTCCCAGGGTGGGGCTCCTCGAAGATCCACTGGGCACCCAGCCCACAGCATTGTGGGAGCTGGCAACCATAATGTAGGTAGGACGAGGCTTCATCCAGCCTTCTAGTGTCCATGAGAATGCTGGGCTCTGCAGCTAGCTCTGTTGGTAACTAGCATGAGGGGAAAATGACCACTTGGACTGATGTTGCACCACCAAGCTGTAGTAGGAAGCCACTTGTTCATTTCCCAGATGCCCAGACTCCCAAAATAATCACACAGAAACTGTATTAATTAAATCACTGCTTGGCCAGTCACTTAAGTGTATTGCTAGCCAGCTCTTACATCTAGAATGAACCCATTTCCTGTATTTTATATTTTGCCACGAGGCGCATGACCGATCAGCAAGGTTCCAGCTGGCAGCTCGTATCTTTCCCCTCCAGTGGTAACATGGTGTCTCTCAATTCTGCCTTCTTTCTCCCAGCATTCAGTTTAGTTTTCCCTGCCTACCTCTAACCTACCCTATCACAGGCCAAGGCAGATTCTTTATTCATTAACCAATAAAAGCAACACATAGACAGAACGACCTCCCACACCACCAAGCCACCTGACCAGGGGCATGGTACCCACTCATTTGAGCAGAGTTCAAATATCTGAGCAGCAGCTTCCTCCAGGGAGCCAAGGAGTCCCAGAAAGCCAAGTGTACCCGATCAGCACTCAGGATCTTACAATCTGTTGGACCTTGTGAGTTACAGCAGGAACTCTGGGTTTGCCCATGTGGTCTCCAGGGCTTACTTCTCAAGTTTAGGTACCAAAGAGCCAGTTCCCAAGTTCTGCATCCCAGAGCACAGGCACAGGACCCAACAACCTGCCAGGGCCCTTGCTGAGGGCACAAGCCCTCCCAGACGTCTGTGAGCATGAGGGACCTAGGCCTCAGACAGAGTTAGACAGAGCAGAAAGCTTAGCACCTGTTTGAGGCCACAGGGCAAACTAATGGCCAAGCCTGGAAGGGGCCAAGTTCTGCATCAAGTCTTTGAACCTACTTCTGCTCCAGCTTAGCCTGCTCAGTCTCTCTGTTTCCAGGCTGTCTAACCACAGGAATCCGTGGAGACCCTGGCCTACACTTCAGGAAGCTGTAGAGTCTGTGGCACAGGTGTGTCTCCATAATCAACTGCCTTTTTTTTTTTCATTTAAAAGCCACATTTTGGGGGAGTAAAGAATTGATTCCGTGGTTAAGAGCACTTGGTGCTCATCCAGAAGACCTGGATTCCGTTCCTCGTACCCACATGGCAGCTCACAACCATCTGTAACTCCAGTTCCGTGAGATATAGCGCCCTCTTCTGGCCTCTGCAGACATTGCACTCACATGTGGCACATACTTACATGCAGGCGAAACACTCATATACGTAAAATAATATCTTAATACCATTTTAGAGACACATTAGATCCACAGGAAAGTAATAAAGTTCCCATGCACTCTCTGCTCCCACACAAGCATGACATCTCTCTCTTTTGGCATTCTACACCACCGTGGTACTTTTATGATAACTCAGTCATTATCATCCATAGGCCATAGCTTGAGTCCACTTTAGCTGTTTATTCTGTGAGTTTTGACAAATGTTTGATAGCACATATTGTCCACTCTAGTACCATGTATACCTGTTTGATGTGGAATTATACTATACTTCTCCTATTTCATAGCATGCAATGTGAGTGACTTCCAAGTCTTTTCATGGCTTGATAGCTCAGTTTTAGAGCTGAATAATATTCCATTGTCTGAGTGAGCCATAGTTTATTTATACACTACTGAAGGACATTATGAGAGCATCCAAGTCTTATGATGATATAGAAAGCTGTTACAAACATCTGTGTACAGTTTCTGTGTGTTTTTGACTCATTTGAAAAAATAAGAAAAAGAATATAATTGCTAGATATAATGGAGGGTATGAATAAGAGTTTCTATTGCCCCATATTTTTGCCAAAATTTGGTGGTGTCAAAATTTTGGAGATTAGCTATTCTAATAGATGTGTAGTGATGTCTCGTTCTCATTTGCCATTGTCTCATGGTATCTCTCTCTCTCTCTCACACACACACACACACACACACACACACACACACACACACACACAGAGAGAGAGAGAGAGAGAGAGAGAGAGAGAGAGAGAGAGAGAGAGAGAGAGAGAGAGTGAGTTTTGGAGATCAAACCCAGCACATACTAGCCAAATTATAGGCAAGCCCTCTACAAGTGAGCTGAGCTATGCCCTTGGGTCTGGAGCATCTCGTCAAATGCTTCTTTGTGGTTTGTATGTCTTCTTTGGTGAGAGACCTCACCCATTAGCCCGTATCTAAATGGACTACTTTTCTTTCATTGCTGAGATTTTAGAGTTCTTTGTTTATCTTGGGCATCAGTCCTTTTTCTGGGTATGATGTACAAACATCCCTCTCCCCTCCTTGCCTTCAGCTTCTTTTCTCATAGTACTTTAAAGAGCAAATTTTTCATGAAATCCAGCATATCAATCATTTCTTCACAGATCATGTTTATAGTATTATAGCAGGAATGTTATTGCCAAACTTCAGGTCATCTGTACTTTCTCCTGTTTTGCCTTCTAGTAACTTTATAGTCTTTTTAGGTCTGTGGTTCACTTTGAGTGAATTAGTGTGAAGTCAGTTGGATTCATCTTCTTAGAGATGGCTGTACAGTTGTCCCAACACAGTTTATTAAAAAGACCCTGTCCACTCCTTTGCTAACAGCCGGATGACTGCATCTGAGGTCTGTTTCTAGGGTCTGTTCCCACACCAATGCTGCACTGGCCTGACCACTGTCACTACTCAGAAGGTTTTGAAGTCAGACAATGTCAATCCTCACCTTTGGTTCTCTCCCTCAGTGTGGGGTAGCTATCCTATGTCTTTTCCCTCTATATAAACTTCAGAATCAAGTTGCTTATGTCCACAAAGCAACTTCCAGGAGTTTGATATCTCATTGCGTCTGTACAGCAAGTTATAAAGAATCAATATGTTGCCAATATTGAGTCGTCTGTCCTTGAACATGGAACGTCTCTCCAGTTACTGAGTTCTTTTGAGTTTTGTTAGAGTTTTGTGGTTTTACTAACACAGATCTTGTACATCATTAGTTAGAATTATATCAAAGTTCTTCATTTTGGGGGATGCTAATGCAGATGTCAGAATGTGTGGGTATATGCACATATATAGAAGCCAGACATCATTGTTACATGTCTTTCTCAAGCTCATCCCATCTTATTTTTTGAGATAGGTTCTTTCACTAAACCTGTAGCTCTCCAGTTAAGCTAGCCTAGTTGACTATCAAGTTCTAGGGTCCTCCTGCCTGTCTTCCAGCACCAGGTTACATGTGTGTGCTCAGTCTGTTAATTTTTTTTATGTGCATGCTAGGACTAGAACTCAAATCCTCGTGTTTACATGGCAAGCCCTTTACCTTCTGAACCATCCTCTCAGCCCCCAAAAATGTGTTTTTAATCCGTTTTACTTGTTCATTAATGATATGTATGTAAAAGTCATATTAACTCTTGACTATTGATCTCTCTATGGTACAATCTTGCTACGTAGATGCCATAATCACTTTGTCATTTGCTCTCAAAGCAGAAACCCCTCAGAGGATAGCAACGGAATTTATTTTAGTCACCACATCCTCTAGTTCTCTAAGGCTTTACTACATGCTTTTGCCTTTCTCTGGAACATTCTCCCTTTCTTCCTTTCCGCCTCCACTCCAGATATCCCCTTCTTCCCTCCTGACTAATCTTCAAGGACTCAGATAAGTGATGCTTTATGCTGAGGAGCCTTCTCTGACCCTAGAAGTCTGGGTTAACTGAACACCTCCGCTTCCCTACTTCTCTGGTGGATGTAAGCCTGTCTGTCCTCAAGAACCATTTGGCTCCCGCGGGAGACAAACCACAGAGAAGATGATAATAATAAACACTGGGCTCTGTTCCAAGAACTTAACCTGGATTAATTCATTTAATCCTCGCAGATGTGAACAGTAATGGCCATCGCTGCCCCAGTCTCCCATCGACACATACAAGCTCCGCATACCTAGGCTAGCTGGTAAGCCTTCCATGGGGGTCTACAGCTCCCTCCCCTCTGCTCAGCTACAGTCTTCACTGGGCCTCAATCCAGAGCACGCATTCCTGCCTGTGCTGCCCCCCCATTTGGAATCCCACCCCCACCTGTGTCTCATTCCTCCAGGATGACTCCACCTTCCTCGCAGCTACAGCACTTGTTTTCTCTGACACCCACTTTGGGCAGGAGCCTAAGCAAGCTTATGGAAGGAAACTTCAAGACCAGGTTTCCCTTCCCACCTCCCATCTCTCTGGTTTCTTCAAGAGGGTCTTGCCTGGCTGTTTCTCTGCCTTGTGCAGCTATTGTAATTCATTTGCTCTCCGTTCTGCGGCATCAGCAGTGTGTTTATCATTGCAGCAGTTACCTAGGATCTCGTGGGGAACATTCACTGTTTCTCTTTTAGAGCCTTGTGTTGGTTTCCTAACTCGATTTTGTTTTCCCAAA
Organism: Alexandromys fortis; assembly: GCF_014885135.2. Taxonomy (NCBI): domain Eukaryota; kingdom Metazoa; phylum Chordata; class Mammalia; order Rodentia; family Cricetidae; genus Alexandromys; species Alexandromys fortis. The sequence goes on from NW_026068214.1 coordinate 720,776, forward strand.
TATTTGTGTGCCAAAGGCATGTGAGAAACCATATGTCTGGCCTTTCAGTCTGGCAGCTGTGAGCTCTTCAAGGTAGAGACTGTCTTCAACATAACGATTTGTCTCCATCCCTAGCTAGCTCGTTAGAGCCCTGCTCAGTAGAGTCCTATTATCAGAGAGCTGGACACTTAGCCATGTGACTCTCTCCCCACCCCCACCCTAATACAAACCAAACCCCTAGGACCTATGACGTGGATGAGAGAGGGCTCAGCAACTCTCTCCAGATGCTTATCAGTCTGACACTGAATCTCTCATCTTGTCACCTCCAAGGCCCCACCTTTCTCTAGAGTCGTTTTCTGCAGCGATCCAAGGAACTCCGAAGAACGTTCTCTCGTGCTGCCAATACACACAAGTAAAGCATAGGACCAGGTTCCGGCAAGTACTCTTGCTTTGGAGGCCTGATATTTTGACAGTAAACTCAGATTCATAGCACTGAGGGCTAAGGATGTGGTTCAATGGGGAGAGTACTCACCTAGCATGACAAAGCCCAAGTACATCTGGTGGGGTGGTGCACACCTGTTCTCCCAGCCCTTGGGAGGTGGGAGCAGAAGGATCAAGAGCTCAAGACCCTCCATGACTGTATAGTTAGTTAGAGGCCAGCCCTAGATACTTGAGGTCGCTGTAGATAGATAGATAGATAGATAGATAGATAGATAGATAGATAGATAGATAGATAGATAGATAAGAGGGAGGGAGGGAGGGAGGGAGGGAGGGAGGGAGGGAGGGAGGGAGGGAGGGAGGGAGGGAGGGAGGGAGGGAGGGAGGGGGGGGGGGGGGGGGGGGGGGGAGGGAGGGAGGGAGGGAGGAAGGAAGGAGAAAGCGAGCAATCAGCCTGACACCATTGCCTGTTTAACCTATGCTCAGACTGAAGAAATTTAGCCTGGCTCTCTTGCCCTGCATCTTGGCCTACTTCCACAGGCAGAAACAGTTGCATCTACATAAAATCTATTATACAAAACCCATGGGGAAATTCTCTTTGTGAGAATAGAGTGGTGGCCTGGAGGGATGGCTCAGCCCTTAAAGGCTAGGCTCACAACCAAAAGTATAAGAGAATAGAGTGGCTATTTGCCTTACAAAGTAAGGGTTGCTCCTAGCATCAGAGTCTCTTCCTTCAGGCACCAAAGTCCAACCCCGACACACACACACACACACACACACACACACACACACCTGCCATTGGTTCCCTCACCTTTCAGAAAGTTCCACTTTCTCTGGGCAGTTTAGTCAATCTTTGTTACAACCACCTACCTAAGTCTCAGAAGATGCCCCTCCTGGCTTTTTCACATCTGTCGTCCCACTCCTTCCTGGTGCTCTACATAGGGGCAACTTCCCATGAGTCCCCCTTTCCTTCCTCTGCATCCTTTCTCACTGGCAGCTTCCCCTGCACCTGTCGGTGTCGTCCTCTCAGAACTCTGCCTTCAACTCTGACCTCTTCGGCTACGTTTTCAGACGGTCTCAGTTGTCTGCTAGACTTTTCCAGCTTCCAGCTCAAACCCGACCTTTCTAAAAGCGCTCAGGCAGCTTTACCCCGCTTGTCCAGCTTCTATCAGTGCCTTGTCACTGGTGTTAGGAATCCTAGCGCTTCACTTGGATGCTTCCCAGGAACATCTTGGACCCTTGGGTTCCTCTGACCTATGAAAACATCCGTGCCTCCTCTAGTTTACTGAGTGCTGAGCGGATCACGCCTGTGGAAGCATGTTTTAGCGGATTTAGCGGAACACACCTTGGAAGCATGTTTTAGCAGAACACGCCTGTGGAAGCATGTTTTAGCTGTAGGGTTTGCAGTCATTGTACAGCACCGCATCTTCAGCATTTTATGGACTGTCCCATCAAATCCGTCACTTGGTGTCACCATTTCCTTCACTGCTGTGTCTCTCATTCATCCTTTTGTCTCTTAAAGTCACCACTGAGGTTTTTGTTCATCCATTTGGGTTTGGTGCAGGGTCTCACTATGTATGTAGCTCTGGCTGACCTAAAACTCAGCTGTAGACCAGGTGGCCTCCAGCTCACAAAAATCCACCTGCCTCTGCCTCCCGAGTACAGCACCACCATATAAAGGGTTTTTTAAGCCCTTTCTCCGTCACACAGCCTACTTACTATTCTCTAGCGCAGTGGTTCCCAGCATGCAGTCCACATGGTAATTACTCGGAGGCACCATGTTTGTGATTGTGAACACTTCAGCAGAGGACAGACCTAACCTCATATCCTCTTACAAAAGAACACCTTGCACCATCTACAAAAAACTAACTCCCTGTGACTCAAAGACCTAACAAAGCTTCAAAATACAAAGCTCTTAGGAGAAAAAGAAGCTGTAAATCTTCAGGTCGTAAGTTAGAACTCTTACAGCTTGATCATAAAAAGACAAATGGCCCAGTTTTAAAACGGGCATGCGCAATTTTTTATGTAGTGAATGCATTTCGATTAAGCTAGAAATAAAGTAAGACAAGGAACTGAGTGGCCAGCCATCTTCCAAGAGGTATATACAGACAGCCAATGTGTAACCAGAAAGGATGCTGTGCTCCATTAATGATCTGGTGAAGTGAGAGGATATTCCCCAAAAAATATTTAATAGTAGCTGGGTGGTGGTGGCACATGCCTCTAATTCCAGCACTCAAGGAGCAGAGACAGGTGGATCTCTGTGAGTTTGAGGCCAGCCTAATCTATAGAGAGAGTTTCAAGACAGCTAGGGCAGTTACACAGAGAAACCCTATCTAAAAAACCTAAAAAATAATAATAATAATTGTAAATTTTAAATGTATTAATTGTATGGTGTTTGAGTTATATGATAATAAACCTGATTTTTAATTTTTATACATTATATATATAAACATGATGCACACGTACATATGTATGCACTTTACATCCCCAAAGATAACTGAATAAACCTATGAGGTAATAGCAAATCAGTGATGTGGGGGAATCTGAAAGCTGAAGAGCTGTTGATGGGAAGGTCAATGGCTGCAGTCGCAGAAGGAAAGAGGCTGGCAGGTCCTCTGCAGGGAAACAGAGGTACCACCCAGCTACCAATCACCATCAGGTAGATTTCAGGGTGAAAACACACGTCACACAAAGACTGTAGGCAAATGTTTGTAGAAGCCTTATTTATAATACTGCCAAGTGAAGAGAGTTCAGAAGCCCATCAGCCGACGAACATATAGACAATGTATTGTGGACATGTATATGGAATACTATTCAGCAGTACAAAGGATGCAGGACCTTTGCATTCCGTGGGGGAACCCTGAAAGCATTACACCACATGGAAGATGTCAACCGCAGAAGGCGACGTGTTTTTCATTAAATATCCAGAATAGAGCAAATGTGTGGAAAAGAGTTGATCGCTGACTGCCTCGGGCAGAGGCTGCAGTACGCAGTGTTTCTTTTACGACTGATGAAAATGTCCTAAGATTTATGTACTGATGACTACACAGGCCTACAAATAGGCAAGAAGTTTTGAGTTGTACACTTTAAAGGGGGATTTGTTGGCATATGAATTATACCTCAATTAACTCAAAAAAGTAGTAAGAGGAGCGCTGATAGTAGGGGCTTGTTCTAGAGAGCTTTAAATGACACTTTGAGCTGTAAGGACTCTGGGGCCAGATTTTTTTTTCTTTTCAAAGGGTGTTTCCTATACTATCTACGTCAGTAGTAATAAGTACCATGTTCTGACCTCACCCCAGAGACTGTAATTCAGAATGTTCTGGGTGGGGTCAATATTCCACACTCACAGCAAGTACCCCAAGTAAGATTGCAACTCCGTGCCCCCGATGACTCGGTCCCCCTGTTTTCTTGCCATGACCTCCAGACATCTGTACACCTGGCCATTCACCCACGTCTTATAGCCTCATCTCCCCTAGTGCCCTTCGCGTGACTTTTATGTAGGCCAAGACAGAATCTTCTGTATGGTCTGAACTTGCCGTGTGAGCTTCCACTCTTGCTAGGCTGTCCCAGTTTTTGTGTTGCAAACGTTACCACCATCCTTTCATTTTAATCAGCCCATTATCTAGAACTGACCGCATAGCCTTTCCTAATCCGGAACACTAAGTAACCGCACTGCCTGCAAACCAGACAGCAATACTAAGTAAGAAGGGCCAGGCGGCCCAGCCTGGCGCTTGTCTGAAATACAGTCATGGAGCGGGTTCACACTTCAACAGGGCCTTCAGCGCACAGGGTACGGGGTGGCCGTGGTCATGCTGGCAGGCCAGGAGCAAAGTCCTGCTGGTGGCAGTCGGTTTCTTCCATGGAGGTCAGTGTCCTCTCTGGGGACCCGAAGGTCTGGGGCCTACATCAGATAGCACTGGAATGTGGGCAGGACCTGGGGGGCCCTGGCCACCACTGAGTTTGTCCTGCCCTGGCAGTGCCACTGGCGCCAGCTCCTCTGGAGGCTGCCACTGCTGAGCTGAATCCTTACTCCGACTGGTGACCTTGGACAGAAAGGCCCTGGCCATCCCATTGTCCTCTCCCCACTAAATCACCCTGTCTCCACAGCAGGAGAGGAGGCGAGAAAGCCGTTCACAGCCTATTTGTTAATGAGCTCTTAAACATAAAATGATGGTTGTCAGAGAATTATTTTACAGCGCAACCAGAGCCCCTTGCAACCACTTCAGTAATTACATTCCGCTATTCTATTTGCAAGAGACTAATAGGAAACAAACCATTAATTAGTATTTTTGTCTGTCCTCCCACCGCCCCTTCCTCCCTCCAAAGACTTGGATTATGGGGGCCACACCCTGAAGCCACAGAGCTAGCCTGCACTCCAGAAGAAAAGCTGGAGAGCTCCCTGGGGAGGAGAGTGGAGAGCAGAGAAACGTCCCACGGCTGTGATGGTTCCAATAGGCCAGCCCTGAGGTCTACTGTGGCCTACGGCCCCCTGAACAGGCACCCAGTGTGGCTCTGTGTCCATCCCAGTGGTCCTGGAGAGGAGCAGTTGATAGTTGTGGGCAAGCTGAGCCCAAGGCAGGCATGTTCCCAGGGGCCTCAGAGCCAGTGGGTGGGGCGGGCACCTGGGCAAACAGAGCTAAGAAACAGGAATGAATCAAGGGTGGTTTAAATATGCAGAAATGCAGCTCATACCTTTGGGCAAAAATAATCCCAAACAAAGTTATGTAATGGGCGGGAGGGCTGTGAAGAGAGGGATGAGGAGAAGGTGCAGAGGGTTTGAGTGAATGAGACTGCAAAAGGAGTGGGCGGGACCAGGGGAATCCGGCCAAAGCTGTGGTCGTGAAGCCATTGCTGTGGAGTGGGTGTGCCTGTGTGTATTCGCTCTGTGGAGGTTAAGCGCTCTTTACGGGACCTTGAACGCCAGTCAGAGGAAGGCGGCACTCTGCTCCCTTTGTGGAGTGTCTTTGAGACCCCTGCAAATGTGCAACTTTCTTCTTAGTCCTGAGGTTGTAGGGAAGGGTTGGTGGGTGAAGGAGTGGAGTTTGGAGTACCACAGTCTCCTGGTAACCAGCACATCTCTCTTTGACCTCCATAGTGTCCTCTCTTGCTGACAGCCTGACTCCTCACCTTCCTGTCAGGCTCTTCACTGTCCCGCTACAGGAAGCTCTCTTGAAAGCCCCCTCCCCTGCCAGGCCACGCCTCCCAGGACCTTCAAGAAGGTCCAGTCTCATCTAGGGTGTCATCCAAGTTGCTGCTGCTCTATCCACTGATTTGTGCCTCCCTCTGTACATATGGTCCTCCTTCTGTCCTTGAAAACAGGGCCCTTGTATCCTGTAGCCAGTCCCTTGCACTGACTGAGCTGGTCATAAAACATGCTGAACAAGGATTATTGCAAAGAGACTGTGGACGCAGAAGCAGGAGCAGGTGTGGTGGAGGAGAGGGAAAAGGCTCTGGTACACCCTACTTGCTGTAGAGCTTGAGAAAGACCGCCAGAGGAGCCCTGGCTATGGACTGGTGGCTTTGGAGTTGCAGAATCACTTGGAGGGGAGGGCTGTATATAAATCATGTCAGAATGCACTCAGCCAGACGTCAGTCAGAACCCCCAAACCATGCAAGCAATTAGACAAAGGTTTGTGGTAGGCATTTCCTGAACCACCATTTTCCAAAGCCTGCTGCTCCAGAGTGGCAGAGAGAGAGAGAGAGTCACTCTTACCAGAAGCCTGGGTGACAGAGGTAAGGTGCAGAGAAGAGATTTTGAGCGATATTGAAGTCAGCTTTATCATCTCCTCCTTGTTGTGACAATGCTGATATTGATTGAATGTTGTTGCAACAAATTCTAAAGCACACTATGGCCCAGTACATGCACTCAGAACTGGAGCCATGCATGCCTGCTGCCCCTATGGACAGCCCTGCTGACACCCGCTTGCAAGCCTTGAAAAAGGAGAGAACTAGTGGGCAGCCTGCCAGAGGCAAAGGGAGATTGCTAGAGAGGTGGCTGGGATGGTCAATGGCTAGGGTCAAAGTTCCCAGAGCTGCGGACAGACCTGAGACTCTGAGCTCTTCTCTGATGGCTGATTGCTAGAATGCTCCTGTGAGAACATCGCCGTTTCTGCTGGGCTGGGTTCCCAGGGAAAGAAATGTATGACTTTTCAAGGACCAAGAGGAGGGAGGATAGTCTGGCTGAACTGAAATGAAATGTGCCCATCCCCGCCCCCCCATTTCTGTATCTACTGGCCTAGTCTTCATGGAAGCTGCCAGTGGTTCAGGAGCCATAGTCCCTGCATTCTAGTGGTGTGTTCTTTGTGATCCATGTTGACACTTTTCTATGTTGTGTATGGGTGTTCTGGGTGCTTGGTTGGGGACGGTGATTTGGGTGGTAGGAACAGGACAGTCTCTGAGACCTGCCACCGCTACTATGAGGTTGTGATGCTGTTCGCTGGGAATTCTCCAAGCAAAACAAAGATGTCAGGGGCTCCAGCACCCAGACCAGACCTGGGAAGCTGGGCTGTGGTCCCAGGAGCAGCTGAGCCTGGGGTGACTGGGCTGGGCTGGGTAGGGCTAAGCTGGGCAGGGCTGAGAGAGAAGAGAGATTTTGGCCTCCAGGCTCCTAAATGCCTATATTGGGCAAGGCTTCTTGTTTCCTTGGGTGGTGACCAGGAGCTTCTCCTAATGTGCCAGCCTGGCTCAGAGTGTCTCCTACTGCTCTTCTAGAGGAACCTCTGCCATCCTCATCAGGATGGATGCTGGCTCCTGCGGCCTGACCTCCCAGAGCTGATGGGGCTGTGCAAGCAGATGCTCTGAGAAGCTTGCTTTTCATGCCTCTGCTAGACCCGGTGTAAACAGCGGGGCAGTAGACTTGCTTCTGGGAAGCAGGACCCTCCCAGGTTGCTGATCCACACAGTTAATACATCCCCAGGGTGAGACAGGCAGATGCTAAACCCTTACAAATGGTCCCCCTGCCCCCCCCCAGGCCAGCAAAGAAGTCATTATGTTGTTACATAAATAAATTATGTACTTACACGGGAGTTGTTGTGTAGGTGCCGGTTAGTATTATTGCTGTGTAATTATGCACTTAGCTTGAAGAGGGAGGCAGGCAGGCAGAAGGGCTGAATCACCCCCACCCTGGAAGGCAGCTGCTCCCACCCCTCACCTCAATGAGAACCCTGACCCAGAACCACAGCAAATGAAGTGCTAGAGGCTCTCGGGTGTCTCCACACAGTTGCTTCAGCAGCAAACCCCAAGGCTATCCCCTGGCAGCAGCTTCTGGGGTGCTTACTCACCTGAAGCAGACCGAATTCCCTGCTGCAGGCTTTCAGCCAGGCCCTGGCTGCCTCCTTGAACCGACAGAGAAGGGCTGCTTAGGCCAAAAAGCTGAAGAAGAGAGGCTAAGGGAGTATGCAGATCTGGAAGAAGAGCCTGTGAACCAGTAACTGCCCTTCTCTGCCCAAACCCTCAGATTCCGCAGATGGAAGGAACTCAAGAGAATCTAGTAGTCCAAGCATTACTTCCAGTGGGGAAGCAGGGCCAGAGACAGAAAGTGACTTGTCCACTTAGACACAGCAGGCCTTGGGAACACTAGCAGTAGAGCCTGGCCTGCCTCTTGCTCCCCAGCCTCTGCTCCACTTCCCTTCTTTGTCCCCTTACACACACACACACACACACACACACACACACACACACACACACCATCACTGGGCTGCTCCAGTTCCTCACTTCCTCTCAATCCTGCTCGCAGCCCTGCCCAGGCCTGCCTGTCGCCTCACCTCTCCCCTCCTCTGCTCTCCCCTTGCTGTCTGGCTTTTCTTCTACTGGTCTCTGAAGCCAAGGGAGGCTCCCCACTTGCATTGGCCAGTGTTTTCTCTCTCTTTCTCTCTCTCTCCTGTGTCCTCCCTGCTAGCTCCTTGGCGTTCCTCTTCTAATGGCCCTGCCCCTTCTCCTCTGCCTCCTTCTTTCTCCAAAGAGGGTCTAAAAATGAAGAAAAGAGACTAAACTCCTGAGCAAGGAGCATGAATTAGCTTCTTGGTTTCAGATTAGATGGGTTGAGCCACAGGGGCCTTGTAAAAGACTGAGACATTGATGTCCACCATAGCAGCCCCTAATGACCAAGGGCTCAGGAAGTGGAGCCACTGACCTTGTGTCCTTTGGGAGCAAAGGGAAAGGCCAGAGGTGAGCCTTTGTACTTTAGCTCTGTGGGCCTGCACTCTGAGCACAAGTGTCCTTGATTCTCAGAGACCATAGAGAAATCTCCTCCCTACTCAGTAATACAGTCCTGGAGACCCCTATGAAAAGGGAACCAGATGTTGTTTGGAGCATCATCGGCTGTCAAGGGCTGGGTCTAGAACCTCAGTGAGCTGACTCTAGTCCCTCTCTACTGATGCAAGAAGACTGTGTGCCTTGGGTGTAAGTGTGCGTATGTGAGTGTGTGTGTGTGAGTATGTGTGTGTGTGTATGTTGTGTGAGTGTATGTATGTGTGCGTGTGAGTGTGTGTGAGTATGTGTGTGTGTGAGTGTGTGTGTGTGTGTGTGTGTAGCACCTCTGAGTGACAAGCTAGGGTGTGGCTACAGAACCAAACTTATCAAGCCTCAAGCTTTCCTTCAGGGCTCTCAAGTGTCCCCCATCCCCACCCCAGCTGTTTCAACCATCCACATTCTTAGGTCAAGGATTCTAGGACGTGTCTCCCTGTTGTGTGACCTGGGTCCCCAGAAGGAAAAACAAACCGAATGTCAGGGGGACAATTGAGCCCAAGTCCAGATGTCTGAGCATCCACCACAGTCCTTTCTCCTCATAGCCAGGGAGGTGGAGACTGGAGCGCCCCTGAGGGAGGTGAGAACCTTTCATCATTTACTAGGTGCTGAGCTGCAGGCCACAGTGTGTATGCATCTGGGGAGAGGAGACCCCTGCCAGGGGTAGGCCAGGCCTGGACTCTGTGTGCTCCTCTGGGTGCAACTGGCAGCAACCAGGACCTCCAGCCTTCTGAGGCTCTGGAAGAATGGGTTTTTCAGAATCTGGGGAAGCTCTTGGGTGAGTGGAAATTTCTGATGGTCTCACAGGGTGGAGAGCAGAGGAGAGGAGCCTCGTGACTTGGAGGGGTTAAATGAGGTTGGCTGAAAACGTAGACCAGTCTCATCTTTTCTGAGGGTTTTTTTGATCTTCTGTTGAAGAGTGGTGTCTTGGCAATGGCTTGGTGGGGGGGGGCTGTTGTTCTGGGGCAGGAGCCTCTAAAATGACCACTTAAAGCTATGTCACTGAGGAGTCTCCCAAAAGATTCCCACAGAGGGAGGTACCGGTGAGATGGGTTAGCAGTAAGGCACTTGCCCCCAAGCCCGACAACCTGAGTTTAGACCTCAGGAGCACACCTGGTGACTACCACAGGCTGAGCTCTGACCTCCACACATGCACTATGGCACGTGCGCGCCTACACACATACACATGAATGCACACACAATAAACATATAAAAGTGTAATGCTTTTTTAAAAAGAATTCCATGGAATAGCAAGTCCAAGGAGAGGGAGCAAAACCTGGCTCAGTCCCTAAGACCACTTTGCAGGAGAATTTTGTAGGTAAGATTCTTGGAGCCCCAAAGTCTTGGGGCGGGGAGGAAAAGGAGTGTAGGGTTGTGGTTGGGTTTGGGTTTTTTCCTTCCTCTTTTCTACTCAAAGGTATTTTTGCACATGACTCAAACAAGTCTAAACTTTCCTAAACTTCAAAGTTTGCTCATGGCACGGCCTCAAAGTGGAAGGGAAAACGTTAAAAGGGGGGAAAAGAAAAAAAAACAAAGCAAAAAAACAGTGTGTAAGCCAGTTGAGCGCTGTATTGTTGCTTCTCGCAGGAACTGAATTGACTTGCACCGCTATTAGAATCCCATTGTGAAACAGGCTTTTCTCTGCTGTTCCCAGGCTCACTCACTCAGCAGCCGGTCGGAAGAGGAAGGCCGGTGGCCACAGGCCTGCTCACAGGTCAAGCTCTCCGCAGGCACTCTGGTGCACCTGCAGGAGGGGAGCATGGGCAGATCGGCAGATAGCTTCCTACCCAAGTGCCCCACTGTCCTACCTTCCCTGGAGAAGTGTTGCACAGTGAGTGGGGAGGAAAGGTCACTACCAGCACTGCTGGGCCTCTCTCTGCCCTCCAGTGACAGAGGTGTTACTTCCAGTGACAATAACTGGGGTCCTTTCCATACCCGCTCTCTTCTCATGCCTCCTCCAGGCCAAGCCCGGGTTGCAAATACTGGCACAGGCTGTGAGAGCCCAAGTGCATGTGTTTCTAACTCTATCCCACCACCTAACCTGTGCTCAGGCAGATGACTTCTCTGCCACCCTTGTCTGTGCAATGATAGCAGTGAGAACTCAGTTAACCCAAAGTCTCCTCCTTCCCTGCAGCTGTTTTCTCTGCCAGGACCCCTCACTTGCCTCACACTGAAATCCAAATCTTTACTCCCCCTCAGCATCGTGTCTGCATGCTTTAGCTCACTGGAGAAAGCTTGCCCCCCTCGAATTTCCATGGCATTTTTGACTTGCCACACTCATCAAGTGCCATGGGCCGCCAGGAGAGCTGTGCCAACCAGCAAAGGCTCTCTCCCACTGCTGACGGGAGAGAGTCACTTAACCGTCATAACGGCAGGCATCTGCAGCCCTCCTTATGCCCGGTACTAATGTCACAACTTAAAGAGATGCGAGTTAATGGGGAGATGGAGGTGGGAGCTACAGAGAGAAAGGAAAGCTGCTCCCGTGGACACTTCAGGGGCATCTGGGGAGTGCCCTTTCTCTCCTCTCCCCAACACTGCATTTAGAAGCATCTAGCTGCTCTTAAAATAAAGCCCGGTGTCCTGGTTAGTTTAACTTCTGCTTATCTTCCCTCCTGACTTTTTTGGGGCACGTGGACCACTCTCCACCCTCATCCGTAAATGCATACGCATGCCTGACACAAAGACACACACACACCTTGGCACGCTGACTGTCTTTTGATTTTGCAAAACCACAAAGGCTTTCTGCCTCAGGGCTATTGCACAGGCTGTTGCTCCTTTTCGTCTGGCTGAGTCCTGCTGGCTCTTCAGATTCCAGAATGAGTGTTTCCTGTGGAAAGCTCTCTCTCTCTCTCTCTCTCTCTCTCTCTCTCTCTCTCTCTCTCTCTCTCTGTCTCTCTCTCTCCTCCCCCCCCAGTTCATCCCCCCCCAATCCATTTGCAGATCAACATACACAAATGTCTACTGAATGAGCCGAGTTTACCACTTAGCACAGGTCTTATCCATTGTTTGTGGAATCAGCTGCACGCCCACCCTCACCAAGTCTATAACCTTCATATAAGGTCATTGCTTGTCTTGGTCACAGTCACATCCTTCACACCTATCAATGTGCCTGAAGTATGAGGGCTTTCCCACGTCCTCATCAAGGAAATGACCAGAGCAGTGGGCTAGGCCAAGGAGGGAGAATGCCGCTCAGAGCAGAGAGGTTGGTTTAGCGTCTGTACAAGGAGTGTGGAAGGGACAGTGAGCAAACACGTGGCCTGTGGGTCAGTGTGGCTGACACACCGACTTGGAGCTTTGAGTTCTGAGCTGAGGGCTGGCAGGTTAGGAGCTGCCTAGGAAGCGTTTAGGGTGACGGTGGGTGACGGGATCGGGTTGGGTCTTCAAAAGCTTTCTCTGACGGTCTTGGTGTGCTCAGACTGCAAAGGCCAAAAGACCAAAATCAGGGAACAGGAGGGGAGAATCAACTGAGCTAATGGCCAAAGACTGGGGACAGACTATGTGAATGACAGTTTAGAAGCTGCACAAGCAAGGACTCAAAGGAGTCTTCTTGGGATCCCTTGCCTTCTCCCTCACAGAGCAAAGTTACAAGGGTGAGTATTCTTTCTGCTGTACTGGGGTGGAGAGAGAGGGGGGCTTGCTCTTTCTCAGACTCAGCCTCCCCTGAAGTGGCCCCTGATAAGACTCACTTGAGGCCCCAAAAGCACCAGATATCAGCTCTCTATGTGGACATCCTCTCTTTCTGTGCTCCCCCTACCAAGTTTGGCCTACAGTTCTGGTCAGGCAGGCCCCCAGGGCAGCCCCGGAGCCTCAGAATCCCTGGCCTTGACCCAGAGTCCTCGCCTGCTGCAGGCGGTCCTAAGGAGGACTCTGTCCTGAGAAGCACTAGGACTCTCTGCTAAGGAGATGGAGGACTGGCCAGGATGATCTCTGACTGGGATTGTAGTAAGGATGGCTGTAAGGGGACACCTCAGGCAGAGCTAGGCAGGCAAACCGCAGGCTCAGGCTTTCTGGGAGCCAGGAGAGGAGAGTCTTTGCTGTGTAACCCTTTCAGCACCACACCCAGACTGCAGGCAGGAGCCTGCGTCCTTGCCGACAGCCCTCAGCTCTGCGTTTTGTGGGCTGTGTGCTTAGGGCAGAGAGGCTGTGCAGCAGCCTCTGAGTTCACCTCTCAGGCCTCCCAGAAAGGAGCCAGCTGGAGCTGCTTGCTTGCCTGGTCTGAGGTTTGCAGTTCGTGAGTGTGGGAGGGGGCGCCAAACCACCTGGAGCATCCAGGCTCCCTCAAGTAGGCTGCAGCCCATCTTGGCTGGGAGGCGCTCCTTCAGCTAGTCACAAGTGTTGGGGGGGGGGTGCATAAAGGTATGTCCTAAATTGTGACCTCCAGTAAAACTAAGACCAGCCCCTTGGGGATGAGGAGACACACGACAACTGTCAGGCAAAGCTGTGGAGAACAATTCCCGGAGACAAGGGTGCTTCCTTCCCTCTGCGCCAGCCGGTGGACTTTCTTTTGGTCCTTTCCTGGGCCCATCTCTGGCTGTCTCCCCACCCCCACACTGTCCTTAGCCTGGCCCTCGCTGGGGGAATCCCATCTCCCCCCCCCCCCGCATCATGCTCCCCCCCTCCCCCCCCCCCCCCCCCCCCCCCCCCCCGGACCTCTAAGCCGCCATGGTTCCCTGCCCTTCGTAAAGGCCTCGGTGCTCCCCCCTCGGTCCATGTCTAGGAAGGTGAACATGCTCACGGTCCCCCGGGGCCTGGGCGGGTGGGAGGTGGGCGGAGGGCGGCTGGCGCGGGAGGGGAAGAGTTAAGGCTCGCCGCTCCCCTCCCCCGGAGGGTGTGACCGCCCTATAAGAAAGGCGCCGCGCTCCAGCACTGGGGCTGCAAGCGGCGGGGGCCAGCGGCAGCGGATAGCCGAGGCCGTCCCTCCCGCCCGGGACCCGGGGGCAGCATGTCGGAGCCCAGGAGGAGGGGCCGCGGCCGCGGCAAGAAGCACCGAGAGGGGAGGAAGCGGGAGCGGGAGCCTGATCCTGGGGAAAAAGGTAGGGCACCTCGGCGCGCCCAGAAACCCCATTTCGCTGGGAGAAACCTGCCGCCCGCTCACCCGCCACAGGCGCCGCGCGGGTGAGTCTGGGGTGCAACGAGCCGCGCCGGGGTGACAGCAGCCGGGGCGTCCGCGTTTGCAAGCGGGTCGAACCAGTCGGCGCGGCAGGGTGGGCGAGGGATGAGCGGCCCCGGAGTCCAGCGGTGGCAGCGCGAGTATCTTCCCGGGTGGCGGAGACCAAGCTGCCCCCGAGCAAGTGGGTGCAGCGCGCGTCAGGGACACGGACGGAGACCGCGGGCGAACACACTCCGGGGCTAGCCTGCAGCACTCGGGGAGCTGTCACTGCCTTCCCTCTGCTGGGATCCCCAGCCGGCTGGGCTCTCCAGCTGCCCCCACCCCTGTGCCACACCTCCATTCGTTCTGCTCCGCCATTGGAGCTTGGGCAGCACGCCCGCCACCGCCACATCTAGAGATGGAGGGGATGCCCTGCCCTGGGAGTGAACCCCAGCCAGTAGGACACTGCTGCTTCTGTGGCACATGTGTACCCCAGAGGGTGACCAGACATGGAATGACTGTCCAGACTTGGACTTCTTGGTGATTCACTTAGACTCTTGCCTTCTACACCCTTCCCTCTGAGTGAGCTGAGCCACTGACAAGAACCCTCGTTGGTGATGACCCTGGGCAGCTGCAGGGTAAAGGGGTATGCTGGCCTTGGACTTCCCAGTCTAGAGCCTAGGACATGCACATCCTCCCTATGGAACCAGGCTCGCCTTGGGGCCCCCTTTGGGAAAGACCTGACTTCTCCCTTCATTTTCCTTCCTCAGGCAAGCCTCTCATTGCCTACTTTGTTTTGTTTTGTTTTGTTTTGTTTTGAAGTCAACTTTGTACTAGCCTGCAGGCTAGATGAGTTCAAATGCCCCCATCTCCATTTACTTGCCGTGACAGCTCTGGGTGCAGATAGTCTTACCCCCATTCTACATAGGAACTGGTTGAGGCTTTCTGAGGGTGAAGTCAAAAAGTCCTTTGCACTTCAGATGGCATTCTCTGGACAAGTGTGCCCATCTCTCTTGGTCCACACCCACACCACATCAAAAACAGCTTCCAACCAGCACCCGGCTGAAGGTTAGAAAGCCTTCATTGTGACTGGGAGAAAACCGATTCTCTTTCCTACCTGTATCCACATGATGGTGAAGGGATAATACTGTATCTTTGTGGGAGAGAGCATAAAAGTCCACAGCACCTCCACCCCACCAAAGAGAGGACATTAAGGGCATGTAAAGACCAGGCTGCCTCTTTGGCCGTCTCTGTGGGTAGTTGTCTTGGAGTCTTCCTGAGGACTGTGGTCCGCTGAGCAGGAGGTGGAAGTCTTCTCCTGCCAGGCGCCTGACATGTGGGGCCAGCGACTGTGAACTGTAGCCTGAGGGAGTAGGCTTTCTCTTGCAGGGGTCAAGGAGTCATGGCTTCCACTCAGTGAATCTTGCCTAACTCTCCCTTTCCCTGGTTCTCACCACATATACATCCTGACTTGGGTATGAGGTCACAGATGCGGGAATGAGCCTGGTAGTGTGACGGGGGGTAGGCGTTAGCTATCGGGAATCATGGAGCCTGGAAAAGGGGCCTCCTAATACCAAGGGTAGAGTGCTCACTTGGGGTGGGGTGGGGGAGCTAGACCATGGGAGAAAGATTCCATGGTACTCAAAATGATCTGGCCTAGCACCTACCCAATGAGAGAAAGTCCTTCTTAATGTCTCCCTGTAAACTTTCTTCCCGTCTTTTTTCCTAATACTTTCCCTGTTCCCCGTTTTTAGTGGCCATCTGGCTCTTCAGAATGCTTTTTTTTTAAGGGCTCTGGATGAGAAGCAGATCCCAGGCAGACCCAAGACAGAACTAGAGGAATTTGGGGGTACTTTGGAGCAATCTAGAACATGGAGGGCAAGGGGTAAGGTCACACTCTAAAACAGGATTCTCAAGAGAAAGTACCATGGTGATGAGAGTCAACAGCCTTAAGCCCCTGGCTTGTAACTAAAAGAGTCTGACTCAAAGCCAGCAGGATGAGTGATTAAGAGTGACAGTGGCCTTCAAAGTGGAGGCCTCCTCTCTACACCTCCCCAGGCCAACCTGCGGCTACCAGAACTCTATCACATTCTCAGAGCGTGCCTCATCTGCAAGAGGATAGGCACAGGGCAGCTGGCGAGGGGCCTTAGCCAGGAATGGGCTGCCTCTGACTGACTCCGAGAGGGGCGGACGTGTGCTCTAGAACCTTCTTAAATATGAGGAGGAACGCTGTAAACCCGAGGGGTCAAGGAGGAGAGATACTGATGAATTAGTGCCCCCAGCAGCACCCAAGCTCCTCCTCAGCAAATTAGAGAGGCAGTGTGGGGAAAAGGGCATTTCCCCTGCCTCTGTGCAGGAGGGCTGGGTGGGGTAGGGATGCAGGTGTGAGCGCTCTTCCATGACTCACAGAGAATCTGTGGTGCCAATTCCTGGTAACCCCTCTGGGGCTGCCCCTAACAATCCATGTTCCTTTTCTCCAAGGAATATGGCATCCATGGGGGTAGGAGCTTAGGCTAAGTCCACTTGGTGCGGCGGATACCACACTAGGTCTGGAAGTCAGGCACTTTGGACCCACTCCTGTGCCTCTGTGTGACGTGGGCATTTGCCCCTCTCTCTGGACTTGTGGCGGTGCATTCTGTGACCGACCAGCCCTCATCTCCTGCAAGGGAGGCACAGAGTCTCCTCTGTTGGGTCTTGTGTGTGGAGGTGGACCAGCTCACAAGCAAAGAGCTCTGGCCATATAGCGTTTGAATTCCCTGCACACAAAAATCTTTTCGAAGACTTCCCTTCCCATCCTTCCCTTCTCCTGCCCATCGGTAAAGTGAATGTTCAGACTTCTAGAACCAGCTCTGGTCTTCCAGATCCAAGGTGGCTGTGCTCACGTGCACGTGTCTGAATGGCATCTGGGGGTTGGCACACTCTCCTCAGTCTCGGCCCCTGGCTGACCCTGCTGAGCTTGACACCTGGAGCAATCCTCCTGACACTCCGGGGTGCAGCCTGCACCTCACGCTCTGCTCTGGCTCCCTGGCACCTCAGGGCACCTCAGGGTTCATGAGGAACAGTAACAACAATCAGGGAGCAACTCTGTACTTCCCAGAGCCTTTCATCCTGGGAGCTCAAAGCAGTTTACAGACCAACACTCATCATTCCCCAGCGCAGGTCCCAGGCCCTTGGCGGGGGTGAAAAGGGGACAGGGAGCGCTTGTCTTTCTAGATCAGGGTAGCAGTGGGGCTGGATGGGGCAGTGAGTCACCTGGGACAGGGTGGCCACAAAGTCTGGGACAGAAGTAAAATTTGACTGTGGGGTTTGGCTTCAGGCTGCAAACTCGGGGGGGGGGTGGCTGCTGCTTTAAACACTATGGTCCCGATCCTTTTTCCCAGACCCTTGTGCCAGGGTGGGTTCCAGGAGCTACTGAAGCAGTGGAACATGATAGAGGGGGAAATGGGAAGATCTGTCCTTGTTGCTGCCTTCTGCCCTAAGCATCATGAGGCCTCCAGGCTAGTCAAGCTGCCCAGACCTTAGGGCAGTGGCTGAGTGAGGACTCTGTTGGGGAAAGGGGTTAACCAGGCACTCACAGGCCTAGCTCTGACTTCAATGGTGGCTTCACTAACCCTCCTCGACTCCTTGGCCTAGAACCCTAGCCTGGTGACAACCACACAAGCTGTCTCCGACTCTGTGCATGTTAACTGAGCTTCCATTGTGTGAACAAACCTTAGACCTTGTCCTCAGGAAGCTCAGAGCAAGATGGTGAAGACAGGAGCGAGGTTGGGGGACAGAGAAATTAGGACCCTGTAGCGAAGGCGGCATCTGAAATTTACCACGGGATGAGCAAGAAATGGGACGGTGTCCATCCCCGCCAGTGTTGAGTCCAGGCAGGGGAACTGAGACAGGGACACTCAGGACTTACCTTGAGAACAGCCAGGAACTAGCAGCAGGATGAGCTCTTGAGCTGGTCGGCTCCTACCCTACCTTCCCCAGTCACATCTACTTAAGCCCAGGCTCTTCCGCATTCTGTACCCCTCAAGACAAACCCGCAAGAGCCAGAGGCACCCTGCTGGCCACCTGTTGGAGCAAGTCCTCTCATCGAATCAGCTAGACAGGGACTTGTCTCCTGGGCGCTGCAGAGACAAGACACAAAGGGGACTCAGGGATGAGCTGTGAGTCCCTGCCCTCACCAGACGCATGGAGCATGGCCCTGGCAGTCAAGTGTAAACAGAACTGTGGACACTGACTTGGGAGGGCAGCTGGAGATCCTGAGCCTGCACCAACAGGCAGTAAGTAGTTCCTGGGAAGATGGAAGCCACGGTTGAATGGTCTGGCCAGAAACCAAGCTAAAGACACAGAGTGCAGCCGGATCTAGTACCACAGTCCATAGTTATCTGGTCCTAGAAAGCCCCTTGTGCAAAAGATGTTTCAGTGGGAACCTGATTTAAAGCATGAACTGGGAGCTTGATAGAAGTGCACATCCTTGGGGCTAGGAAGATGGCTCCGTCAGGAAAGCATATGCCAACTGGGATCCGTGACACCCACATAAAAAGCCAGACATTGTGGCACACACTTGTAATTGTAGCGTTGGAGAGGTGGAGACAGGAGGATCCCAGAAACTTGCTGGCCAGTTAAATTGGTGAGCTCTAGGTTCAGTGAGAGACCCTGTCTTAAAAAATAAAAATAAAAATAAAAAAAAAACAGCCAGGCGATGGTGGTGCACGCCTTTAATCCCAGCACTCGGGAGGCAGAGGCAGGGAGGCAGAGGCAGGCAGATCTCTGTGAGTTCGAGACCAGCCTACAGAGCTACAGAGCTAGTTCCAGGACAGGCTCCAAAGCCACAGTGAAACCCTGTCTCAAAAAACAAAAAAAAAGCAAAAACTGAGGAGAGCAATTGAGGGAGATAGCAGACATCAAGCCTAGCCTCTACAATTACATGCACATATATGTGTATGTGCACACACAGGCACATGAACATATACATATACAATGCACATAAACACAAAGAAATGCAAACTTCTGAATTTCACCCTTAATTTATTGAATCAGACACTGGGGGGAAGAAACTATGTGTTAGCTAGTTCCATAATGGATTAGGAACTGTGCTCCTGTTTGAGAACCACAGTTTCACCTGAGTGTCCCACCCCACAAAGCAGACCCCTGTGGTACCTGTCATCTCTGTAAGCATTTCCCTGGCACCAATCCATGCTCGAGGTGCCGCATGCTGACTCAGCTCCATCCACTGGGGCTAATAGGCTCACCGTTCTACGGAAAGAAAAGATATAACAGGACTTGTTCTAGGTGCAAGGCCTAACCTGAGAAGAGGAGCCAGCAAAGGGATGGAAGGGGAGAGTCTACTTCCCATCCGAGGTGTCTCAGGAGGCCTTGAGGAAGAGGAGCTAGGATGAGCTGGGCCTACAGGAACAGGAACGCCTGCAGAAGGAAGCTAAGCATTCAGATCAGATCAACCACTTGGGCAGTGTTATTGCTGGCAGCCCAGGACGGTTGGGAAACATACGGTGCCCCGCTGTGCTGGCAGCGCAGTACACAGTAGGCAGAGATCACAGGGAAGGATCACAGTCTTCTGGCTATGGGATCAGGAGTATGGCCTTCTCTGAACCAGTATGCATGCGTCTGTCTGTCTGTCTGTCTGTCTGTCTGTCTGTCTGT